>NC_082729.1:6732651-6850151 GCF_030144855.1 Hypanus sabinus | reverse complement strand
CTTCCAAACACCTTAAAACCATGCCCTCTCATGTTAGCCATTTCAGCCCTGGGAGAAAGCCTCTCTGACTATCCACATGATCAATGCCTCCCATCATCTTATCTTCTTTAGTGCTCTGGTTCTTCTCCCCCATCCCTTTCTTCCATGGTCTTCTGTCCAGTTCCTATCAGATTCCCACTTCTCCAGCCTTTTATCTCTTTCACCAATCGACTTCCCAGCTCTTTACTTCACCCCATCCCCTCCCAGTTTCAACTATCACCTATCACCTTGTACCTCTTTCTCTCCTCCCTCCACCTTCTTAGTCTGATTCCTAACCCCCTTCCTTTCCAGTCCTGATGAAGGGTCCTGGCCTGAAACGTTGACTGTACTCTTTCCCACAGATGCTGCCTGGCCTGCTGAGTTCCTTCAGCATTTTGTGTGTGTGTGTTGCTTTGGATTTCCAGTATCTATAGATTTCCTTGTGTTTTATATATTTTCATATTTATTTCTCACGTTTTGTGACAGGAATCTCTGTGAGCAGGTTGGGGCGTATTGATATCCAATAAAATAAGCCTGGTTTCTGGGTGTTTCTGGATCACCATTCACTTCAGGAAATAAACTGAAGGAAATAAAGACACAAAGGATCTATTGTTGAAGGCAACTGCTTGAATAAGTGCATCATTAAACTCTTTCAGAGTGACATACTTTTGGTACCTGACCCACAATAGCAACCCTTCACTCGCCACAGTGCTAGTCACAACTGGGGCAGGACATGATGGGATTGCGGCCTAGCAAGCAGCGGCTATGGAAATATTGCAGCCAGGAGAGAGTTAAAGGTCAAACAACTGAGCAAGGTGAAAGTGCACTTGCATGGAGAGAGATTGTTCTCTGTGGCAATCACCTGTGGAAGGTTGGGAGGGGCAGGAGGAATGTGGGTGGAGATTGACAGATGTGACTTGGAGATAGACCTGCTTGTGACTGAGATTAGCGAGGTTACAGGCAACAACAAGGTCACGTGGTGTGAGTGAATATGACTGGGCAAATTTACGTATGGGAAAATTGAATGGGGGGGAGGGATAAAGAGAGAGAGTTAGACAGACAGAGCCACAGAAAGAGGAACAGACAGAGAGGAGAGATATATGGAGAGAGAGAGAGAAAGAGAGGGGGAGGATAGAGAGAAAGAGAGAGAGAGAGAGAGAGAGAGAGAGAGACCGTGAGAGACATAGAGAGAGTGAGACAGAGAGAGAGAGAGAGAGAGAGAGAGAGAGAGAGAGAGAGAGAGGGAGAGAGGCAGAATAGAGGAAAGAGAGAATGAGAGAAAGGGATAGAGACAGACAGACAGACAGACAGACAGACAGACAGATAGATTGAACCACAGGGAGGAAAGGTGAAAACAGAAAAGAGAGGACAGAGGGTGAGAGCAACGGAAGAGAGAATAAAGAAAGGAGAAAGAGAGAGAGGAGCTAGACAGAGGGAGTGAGGAAGAGAGGGGGGAGGGAGAGAGTGAGTGAGTGAGTGAGAGTGGGAGGGGGAGGGGAGATATGATGGACAGGATTGGAGGTCTTTATTTGTCATGACCTTCTCTCCAGGAACATTCTGCCTGTGACATTGCGAATGACCTTTGCCCATTGAACTTCAAAGCATCCAATCAATATTGGGGAAGACAAGCTGACCTGGGTACTGAGGCCCAGGTAAAACCACTCAACTCAACAGGTCTGGTGGTGCCTGGACAAATGCAAAAGTGCAGTCACTGACCACTGCCCACAGTAAAAGAACCTGGTCTGTGCACAGTAAGCTCCCAGAAACAGCAATGTGAGAACAGCAGAATAATCTGAGTTACTGATGCACCATCAATAACTCTCGGAGATGTGAAGCGAGAGATAAGCTTTTATTAGCTGGAAGAAAGCACCGTCAGCAGCAAGAGACCATCACACAGCATCCTGGAGACTGAGGGAGGAGCAGAGCTTCCAATCGCCTTTATACAGGGGTCTGTGGGAGGAGCCACAGGAGCAGTCAGCGGGGGGCGTGTCCAGACAGGTATATGTCGTTCACCACAGTTACTGAGGAAGATTTCCTTTTCAATGTCCAAATTCACATCCAAACAGGAAGATGTCAGAAAGATTCTGCAGATGCTGTAAATCTGGAGTAACACACAGAAAGTGTGTTGCATTGTTGTGGTGAACTACATATACCTGTCTGGACATGCCCCCACCCCTGCTGACTGCTCCTGTGGCTCCTCCCACAGACCCCTGTATAAAGGCGATTGGAGGCACAGCCCCGGCCTCAGTCTCCAGGATGTCGTGTGATGGTCTCTTGCTGCTGATAGTGCTTTCTTCCAGCTAATAAAAGCCTATCTCTCGCCTCACGTCTCCGAGAGTTGTTGATGGTGCATCAATTGTTGTGCTGACACCCATTCCACGACATATGCCGGTGATATTAAACCTAATCCCGACTCTGGAGAGAGTTCGGCGGAGGCTTGCAAGAATGAAAGGGTTTAGAAGTGATTGATGCCACTGGGTCTGTGCTGAAAGGCCGAGATAGAGTGGACGTGGAGAGGATGTTTCCAATAGTGGGGGCAGTCCAGGAGCAGAGGGCACGGCCTCAAAATAGAAGGACATCCCTTGAGAACAGAGATGAGGAGGGAATTCTTCAGCCAGATGGTGATGTGGGATTCAAAACAGAGGTTGGAAGGTTCTTGATTAGAAAAGGGGTCTAAGGTTACAGGGAGAAGGCAGGAGAATGGGGTTGAGAGGGATGATAAATCAGCTATGATGGAATAGCAGAGCAGACTCGGTGAATGGCTGAATTCGCTCCGGTGTCCTATGGCTAGTAGATTTATAGGAGTTCATACAGCACTCAGCATACATAGAAACCCATCCATGCAAAACAAAGTTCCCATCTAATTCCCATTCGCCCAATTTTGACCCACGTTCCTCTAAACCAGGGGTCGGCAACCTTTACCACTGAAAGAGCCATATGGACCCGCTTCCCACAGAAAAGAAAACACTGGGAGCCACAAAACCCGTTTGACATTTAAAATGAAATAACACTGCATACAACGTTTCTTTTTTGCCTTTATGCTATGTATAAACAAACTATAATGTGTTGCATTTATGAAATCGATGAACTCCTGCACAGCAAATGAAATTACATTTCTGCAAGCAACAAAAACATTTTGAACTCCGAAAAAAAGACGTGGGTTGAAGGTTACTACATCGTTAGCCTACCTTGGATCGAAAAGTTAAAAGAAATCGCGCACTGGCGGGTGTCAGGCATTGGCAGTGGTGATGTATATTAATAGCGATAAAAACACGTTGTAGCAGTGTGCTACACGCAGCGCTAAAATAGCGACATGGAGTGGGTAAACTGCAGTTAAAGATAACTTTATTCGAACTACACAGCCTTGCTTTTAAGCCTCTCTCAACCTGCCCCCCGTGGGTGCAGATGCTCCAAAAGACACGTACTCACAAACCCCCGTAGGCTATCACCCCCAGGAACGCTGGCAAATTGTGAGCCGGTTCGAATGTGCCAGGAAGTGGGTCGCCACAACGTTTTATTTAGATTGTACAAGATCACCATAATCTTCAAATTTAGAATTACATTTCAAAAACTAACAAACTAACATAAAATACATTTTAATTAAATACTCATCATTTATTTTCCAAAGCCACAGGGAGCTGCAGCACAGAGATGAAAGAGTCGCATGCGGCTCTGGAGCTGCGGGTTGCCGACCCCTGCTCTAAACAAACCTTCATTATGCCATGGACCAATACCATTCAGCAAGGGATCTGTGGACTGCAGGTTGGGAACCTTTCTCAAGCGTGTACCTGTCCAAGTATCTTTCAACTGTTGTTAGTGTACCTGCCTCCACCACTTCCTCTGGCAGCCCAGTCAATATAAACATCAGCCTCCGAGTGAACACATTCAAAATCAGAATCAGAATCATAGTCATAGAATATAGCAGAGAAACAGGCCTTTCAGCCCATCTAGTCTATGCCAAACCGTTTAAACTTCCTATGTCCATCGACCTGCCCTGGGACCATAGCCTTCTGTTCCCCTACACTCCATGTTCCGATCCAAACTTCTCTTAAACATTGAAATCAAGCTCACATGCACCACTTGCGCTGGCAGCTCGTTCCACCCTCTCACAACCCTCCGAGTGAGTTTCCCCTCATGTTCACCTTAAACATTTTGCCTTTCACCTTTAACCCATGACCTCTGGTTGTAGTCCCACACAACCTCAGTGGAAAAAGCCAGCTTGCGTTTACCCTGTCTATACCCCTCTATCAAATCTCTATCAAATCTCCTCTCAGTCTTCTATGTTTCAAGAATAAAGTCTTAACCTATTCAATCTTTCCTTATAACTCAGGTCTTCCAGGTTGATTATCACTGACATATGTCATGAAGTGTGTTGCTTTATAGCAGCAGTTCAGTACAATACATTAAAATATTTAAACTATACTATCAATTATAATACTGTATATAAATAAATAAGTATAATGAATTTACGGGCTGCATAGGGTGTCCAGGGAGGGGTGGCACCTCTGGTGACGGGGTTTGTCGTATCCATTTTGGGGCAGTTCACTCACCTTTTGTCCCCACCGGACTCTCAGCTCTCACCTGTGCCTCCAAGTAGATGTTTGCATGTGACAGCGCCCACACCCTGCTACGTTGCTTTGACAGGTGCACTAAACCAAAAGGGGACAGCTGGTGGGCCTCATTTCCCGGTGAGATAGGCACATGCCTGTCCTGGCACACGACGTCAGCTCCGGCGGACGGGGTGGATGAGATCTACAGTGAGATCCAATGGCCAGGAAGGCAGCTCTGCAACGTTTCGTGGAGAGCAAAACGCACGACAAGGCACAGAAGATGTTGTAGTCATTCACTGCAATCAAGGCCAACTCTAGCTTGTTGTCTTTGTGGCAGAAGTATAATGCAATGCTTAATAATTGAGAAAAAGAACTAGAATTACAGTAAGTATATATATTAAATTGTTAAATTAAATAAATAGTCCAGAAACAAAAATTTAAAAGAGAGGGAAATAAGCTATTCCTGAATCATTGAGTGTGTGTCTTCAGTCTTCTGTACCTCCTTCCTAATGGTAGCATTGAGAAGAGGGCATGTCCCGTGTGTTGGGGGTCCTTAATGACGAACATTGCCATTTTGAGGGATCACTCCTTGAAGATATCCTCGATACTATGGAAGCTAGTGCCCATGATAGAGATGACTAGGTTTACAACTTTCCACAACGTACTTCAATCCTGCACAGTAGCCCACCACCAGCCACCGACCGCACCCTGCCTGCTCCCCCCACCCTAAAACAGTAATGCGACCAGATAGAACGCTTTCCATGGTACATCTATACAAATTTGCAAGTATCTTTGGTGACACACTAAATCTTCTCAAACTCCTAATGAAATATGGCTGTTGTCATGTTTTCTTTATAGCTGCATCAGTACGTTGGGCCCTGGATAGATCCGCAGAGATGTTGACACCCTAGGAACTTGAAATTGCTCACTCTTTCCCCTCTCACCAATTCACTAAGTAATCCAAAACACTTTCCTATAATGGTTGCAATTCTCTGGAATTCTCGGCACCAGGGAGATGTGGGGTGGATAGATTTTTGGAGTCTAAGAGAATCGGGAGGTTAAGTGATCGGACATGAAAGAACACTTGGCAACACTGATTAACCGTGATCATCTGTGATGATGAATCAGGCTCAAGCGTGATAAATTACTGATTTTTTCTCCTGTCATTGATTTCAGGAGTCAAGAGGCTATGCTGCAACTTTATAAAACTCTGGTTAGGCCACATCTGGAGTATTGTGTACAGTTCTGGTCACCCCGCTGTAGGAAGGATATAGTAAGGCTTTGTAGAGGGTGCAGTAGACATTCACCAGGATGCTGCCTGGTTTAGAGGATGGATAAACTTGGGTTATAGTCTCTGGAATGGCAGAGGCTGAGGGGAGATCTGATAGAAGTTTACAAGATTATGAGAGGCATAGATAGAGTGGACAAGGAGCATCTGTCTTCCAGGGTTGAAAGGTCTAATACCAGAGGACATGCATTGAAGGTGAGAGGGGCTAGGTTCAAGAGAGATGTGAAGGGTAAGTTTTTTACTCAGAGTGGTGAATGTCTGGAATGCGCTCTCTGATAAGGGTGGTAGAGGCAAATACATTAGAGGCTTGTAAGAGATGTTTATATAGGCACATGGATTAAAGGAAGATGGAGGGATATGGACATGGTGTAGGTAGGAGCGATTAGTGTCTGGTTGTTTTTGATTCACTTTTTTGCTGGTTTGCCACAACATTGTGGGCCGAATGGCCTGTTCCTGTGCTATACTTCTCTATGTTCTGTCTCCTGTGTTCCGGCAAACACCCATGGTGAGGTTGGTTAATTCTTAAAGGAGCAAAAGTCATTGTTATCTTCCAAAAGAACTATAAACGCTGCCATTATCTGTGATGGGCGGAGAGCCTCTCTGTTCAGTGCTACGAGCAGAAAGAAATTAATTGAAACAACAACTCATGAAAGCCATCCTACTTAGAATTAACTCCACAAGGCTGCATGTCAATTAGACATGAACCAGCATGCAGCATAGGGATTAACGCAAAGCTTTAAAGCACCAGTGATGATGGGTCAATTCTCTCCGCTGTCTGTAAGGAGTTTGTACATTCTCCCCACGGCCATGCTTTTTTGATGCAGTTTCCTCTCACGTTCCAAATAGTAATGTGTTCACGAGGGTTGGTAAGTTGTGGGCATGCTACATTGGCATTGGAAGTGTGGCAACACTGGCAGCTGGCCCCCAGCACACCCTCAGACTGTGTCGGCCATTGATGTACTTGTGACAAAAGACACTAATCTTTATCTTTCTATTGAATTGCAGCTACCATTGTTCCTGAGCTCCAATTCATTGAGGCAATGCCCTGTGCAATCATACTCAGGAAATATCCACATCTTTGTCTTGGGGTTTCAGCATTCGCATATGTCATCATCATTATGCGCCATGTCGTATGACATCATCATTATGCGCCATGTCGTATGACATCATCATTATAAGCCATGTCGTACAACATGGTTGACTATGGTCTTTCCACGACCATGATTGTTTTTGGTAAATTTTTCCATAGAGGTGGTTTGCATTCCCTTCTTCTGGCATTGCCTTTACAAGACGGGTGACCCCAGTCATTATAGAACATAGAATAGTACAACACATTACAGGCCCTTCGGCCCACAATGTTGTGCCGACCCTCAAACCCTGCCTCCCATATAACCCCACACTTTAAATTCCTCCATATACCTGTCTAGTAATCTCTTAAATTTCACTAGTGTATCTGCCTCCACCACTGACTCAGGCAGTGCATTCCATGCACCAACCACTCTCTGAGTGAAAAACCTTCCTCTAATATCCCCCTTGAACTTCCCTCCCCTTACCTTAAAGCCATGTCCTCTTGTACTGAGCAGTGGCGCCCCGGGGAAGAGGCGCTGGCTGTCCACTCTGTCTACTTATCAATCTATCAATTAATTATTGATTATCAATTATCAATCCTCCAGAGATTGTCTGCCTGGCGTCAGTGATTGCATAACCGGGACTTGTGATGTGCACCAGCTGCTCATACGACCATCCACCACCTGCCCCCATGGCTTCATGTAACCCTAATTGGGGGGCTAAACAGGTTCTGCACCCTGCCCAAGGGTGACCTGTGGGCTAGCGGAGGGAAGGAGCGCCTTAAACCTCCCTTAGTAGAGACGTCTTTCCACTCCGCCACCCATCAGAACCGTAGGGGTTCTGAAACTAACTGCTGTGCCTCTGGAGTGCAGATGACTAAACTGACCCCACCCGGAGGGTGTTTTTTGTGGGATCCTGAGGGTGTGAATGGACTGGATCCTGGTCCACCCAAGACCATCTGTCTTGATTGTCCAGGTTTACCCGGGTTGTTGTGGTCATAGAGTAATACAACACAAGAACAGTCCCTTCAGCCTATCTCATCCATGCTAACCAAAGAGCCCATCTAAGCTAGCCCCCTTTCACTGTTTCGAAGTACATATGACAAATAAACCTAATCTTGTCGTCAAGAGCGAGGAAGACCGGAGGTTCGATCGATTCAAGCATTGAACCAAATTAGAAATCGGCTGAACCGAGGGGGCGGAGTCCAGACCTCAGAGCGTATCTAGGTGACTGAACCCAAAGTTTGGATGATGATTTTGGACGATGCGGCTACGGGCCGAATTGAGGCTGTGTGGGATCCAGGCCTCAGAGTGTACCGCGGTGACTGAACCTGATGCTGGGATGGTGATTCCGGTGTCAGGCCAGATCAAAAAGGTTCGGGGCTTGAGGCAAGGGTCGGGCCGGTTCAGCTTGCTGCTCTGCTCTCTGCTGAACTAAGGGTCTGCGGATGACCTCTCTGTGGAGAGAGGGCCTTGCGTTGTGAAACTCGTAAAGGTCACTTTGAAGAAGTCTCTTTGCTATTTGCTTGCATTTATTGTTTTGATTCGATTTTTTCCTCTTTGCTCTTCGAGTCTTTTTTCTTTGTTCCATGGCTGCCTGTTAGGAGACAAACCTCACGGTTGTATAATGTAAAACTTTGATAACAAATGTACTTTGGACTTTGAACTTTGAAGAGCTTAATTGAGCATGTTGAATGCTAAGATGTCTGGTGTAGTGGCATGCACACCAAACTTTCAGGCAGGTGGTCCCTGATTCGAATCCAGCCAATCTCTTGCACGCTTTGCCATCCGTGCTGGGCAGAGCACTGAGCTAGCAACTCAGCCTCATCAAAAAATGACAGAAATGCTAAAAAATGGCGAGGTTGCTGCCTGATTTGCCACAAGGTGCGGAGTGAAGAAACTATGCTAAATGCTAGGAAGCACTCAAAGGTTTTGAAAATTCCAGCTGTAACAAATATATTCCCAGAAATCGTGGATTAGCCAGGAAAAGAATAAAAGGCCGATGCTTATATCTTTAATTTCAGAAACTCTACGGGGGAAAATTTCCATATTGAACAACCGTCAGCTCTGTGAGCAGCTTATTATTTATTCTGTTGTGACACTTTTCCTTGTAGGTTCTTGCTTCTTCACAGAAATAGAAAGCACAACAGGAAATCTGAAGGACAGAATTAGAAAACAGAACACAGACCATGAGATAAAACAAAGATAAAGCTATTGCGTTTCCTTAACACTCAGTATGTATTTTTTTATCATTACAATATCAATTGTAACCTTAAAGCATACAGTTTTCAGAAGTTATCTTTCTTTGTTTTGATGGTCCAAATAAGCAAAAAGGCAGGACATTTTTACTTGTATTTCAGGAGGTCCCAAAGACAGCAAAGTACTCTTACTTACTTACTGCCCGTTACACCACTGGCATTTAGGGAAGCAATGAAGATCCTCTCTTTCTGGGTATATCGAAGAATTCTTCATTGCTGTGTCCGTAACAATTTTTTTTTGAGCAGTCAGAGTTGTTAGCTATAGTTTATAGATCATAGAAATCTGTAGCACATTACAGGCCCTTCAGCCCACAATGTTGTGCTGAGCATGTAACCTACTCTAGAAACTGCCTAGAATTACCCTACCACATAGCCCTCTAAGCTCCATGCACCTATCTAAGAGTCTCTTAAAAGACCGTTTTGTTTCCGCCTCTATCACCATTGCTGGCAGTGCATTCCACATGCTCACCACCCTCTGTGTGAAAATCTTACCTCTGACATCCCCCTTGTACCTACTTCCAAGCATCTCAAAACTATGCCTCCTCGTGGAGCCATTTCAGCCCTGGAAAAATGCCTCTCATCATCTTATACACCTCTATCAGCCCACCTCTCATCCTCCGTCACTCAAGGAGAAAAGGCCAAGTTCACTCAACCTATTCTCATAAGGCACACTCCCCAATCCAGGCAACATCCTTGTAAATCTCCTCTGTACTTTCTATATAGTATTCACAACCTTCCTGTAGTGAGGTGGCCAGAACTGAACACAAGTGGAGTCTAACCAAGGTCTTATATAGCTGCAACATTACCTCGTGGCTCTTGAACTCAATCACATGGTTGATGAATGCCAACACACCATATTCTTTCTTAACCACACTGTTAACTTGCGCATCAGCTTTGAGTGTCCTATGGACACAGACCCCAAGATCTTTCTGATCCTCCACACTGCCAAGAGCTTTACCATTAATGCTATATTCTGTCTTCAAATTTGACCCACCAAAGTGAACCACTTCACACTTATCTGGGTTGAACTCCATCTGCCACTTGTGTGGGAACATTGCAATGATGGGGCAAGAGAAGTTGAGTGATATTATTCCCCCTTCTGTTCAAGAGTCTGATGGTTGAAGGGTAATAACTGTTTAAGACATAAAAACATAAAATGTTAGAAAAATAAATAGGTAATATAAAAGGCAAATACTGAGGTGGAGTTCATGCGTTAGGGAAGATGCTGTTTCTACAACGTCGAGTGGTGGTCTCCATGTTCCTGTACCTCTTCCCTCAGTAAGGTTCAGCAGCTGATCATAAACACACAAGATTCTGCAGATTGTGGAACACACACAATATGCTGGAGGAAGGCAGCGTCAATGGAAAGGAATAAATAGTCGGCGTTTCAAGCTGAGACCCTTCACCAGGACTGGAAAAGGAGGAGGGAAGGAGCCTGGATAAGAAAGTTGGGGGAGGAGAAGGAGGACAAGCTAGAAGGTGATAGGTGAAGACAGGTGGATGGGGGGAGGGGTTGAAGTAAGAAGCTGGGAGGTGATAGATGGAAAAGGAAAGGGCTGGAGAAGCAGGCATCTGATGGGAGAGGAGAGGGGACCATAGAAGAAAGGGAAGGAGAGGGGTACCAGGGGGAGGCGATAGGCCGGTGAGGAAGAGAGAAAAGGTAAAACGGGAGCCAGAGTGGGGAATGGAAGGAAGGGGGAGGGGGAAATTACCAGAAGTTAGAAAAGCAGTGTTCATGCCATCAGGTTGGAGACTACCCGGTTGAAATATGAGATGATGCTCTTTCAACATGTTGATGTTGCTTAATCTTCTGGGTAGTTCTACATAAGACCATAAGAACTAGGAGCAGAAGTAGGCCTTCTGGCTTATTGAGCCTGCTCTGCCTTTCAATAAATCACAGCTGATCTGGCCATGGACTCATCTCCACCTACCTGCCTTTTCCCCATAACCCTCAATTCCCCTATTGTGCAAAAATCTGTCCAACCTTGCCTTAAATATATTTACTGAGGTAGCCTCCACTGCTTCATTGGGCAGAGAATTCCACAGATTCACCACTCTCTGGGAATAGCAGTTCCTCCTCATCTCCGTCCTAAATCTACTCTCCCGATATTGGAAGCTATGTCTCCTAGTTCTAGTCTCAATTATCAGTGGAAACAACTTTCCTGCCTCTGTCTTATCAATCCCTTTCATAATTTTCTATGTTTCTATAAGATCTCCTGTCATTCTTCTGAATTACAGCGAGTACAGTCCCAGGCAACACAGTCTCTCCTCATAGACTAACCTCCTCAACGTCTAACCCCCTCATCTCTGGAATCAAGCTGGTGAACCTCCTCTGCCCTGCCTCCAAAGCCAGTATATTCTTCCTCAAGTAAAGAGACCAGAGCTGCACGCAGTACTCCAGGTGCAGCCTCACCCGTACCCTGTACAGTTGCAGCGTAACCTCCTGCTCTTAAAAATTCAGTTCTGGTTGTAAGCAACTGCAGAACGTGAGAAAAGGTTTGAGGGGGCGGGGAACAGAGATTAGAGGTGAAAGACTAGCTGTACTTTCACACAATGTACACTGAAGCATCGAGACGTACAGTGAAATGCATTGTTTTGCATCAAGGATTAGCACAAATCGAGGACGTGCTGGGGCAGACCACAAGCCAAAAATAGTACAGCATGCTTACATCTTACTAAACCGAACCCGTACATCTTTGGGATGTGGGAGGAAACCCGGGGACCTGGTGGAAACCCACACTGAGAGAACGCTTGAACTCCTTACAGACAGCATAAGGAACTGAACCTCGATTGCTGTCGTAAAGTAGTACATTCTTCGTTACACCCGCAGAGCTGCTCTGAAGCAGAATGCCATGGAGGGCAGGTATTATCAGAGGACCAAAGTGCCCCAAGTGCAAGATGACCTACACAGAAGAAGAAAGATTTACATATTTGGACCAACTCATACAAGATGCTAGAGGAACTCAGCAGGCCAGGCAGCATCTATGGAAAAGAGTAAACATTCGGCGGTTCGGGCAGAGATCTTTCTTCAAGACTGAGAAGGAAGTTGGGGCGGGTGGGGAGGGGGGAAACTGCCTGGATCAGAGAACATCGGAGATCACCGAGGGGGAGCAGTGAGAGAGAGTTTTACTGAACTCCCGTTGAAGGGAAGATTTAAGCTTCTTCAGGGTAGGCATCCCTCGAAGAGACTTTGCTGTGGAGCAGCATATGATAAACATAAGAGATTCTGCAGACACTAGAAATCCACATCAACACACGCAAAATGCTGGAGGAATTCAGGAGGTCAGGCAGCTTCTATGAAAATGAATAGGCAGTCTACGTTTTGGGCTAAGACCAGTCTTCAGGACCGAGAGGGAAGAGGAGAAGATGCCTGAATCGGAGGACAGCAGAGACCACCGAGGGTCTGGAAGCTCCTTCCATTTCATAAGTTATCTTAACTGTGATATGTTTCATAATCTCTGGTGGGTCTAAGTTTTGGAAAACCCATCCTGACAACACTGTAGATGCATTTTCATGAGAAAGACTACAGAGCAGGTGTTCTCAATTTTCTTTTATGTCATGGACCAATAGCATTAAGCAAGAGATCTGTGGACCCCAGACTGAGCACCCCAAGACTAAAAAAAAATGGTGCACTACACCTTCAAATGTGACAGCTTGTTTGTCTGTCTCTATTTGTGTGAAGCTTTTCATTGATTCTATTGTGTTTCTCTGTATTTACTATGAATGCCTGCAAGAAAATAAATCTCAGGATAGTGTAAGGTGACATATTCTGTGCTGTGAAAAAGTAGTAGTCACATATATAAGCTAGGGTGCCTAAGACTTTTGCACAGTACTGCAGTAATTTTACCTATTGCACTGAGCTGCTGTAAAATGAATTTCATGACATATGTGAGTGATGATAAACCTGATTCTGATCTGGGTCTCTGTTGTGGACTGATGGTGGGAAGGGAAGGCAAGGAGAGGGGAATCATAGTTGGGGAAAAGGGGAAGGGAGCGGGAAGCACCAGAGAGGCCTTCTGTAATGATCAGTAAACCAGCTGTTCGGTATCAAATGACCTTGCCTGATGTCTCAGGGCTGGGTGTGTCTGAACCCTCAGCACCCCCTGCACCTGGCCATCCTTCTTTGCCACCTGCCCCACACCCCTCCCACCCTCACCATTCCCAGCATCCCTTGCTCCTGCCAGATTTACAAACTCGTTCTCTGTTCCACGTTGACAAATACAGTACTGTACAAAAAGTCTTATGCACCCTAGCTCTATATGTGTGTGTGTGTGTGTGTGTGTGTGTGTGTGTGTGTGTGTGTGTGTGTGTGTGTATTTATTTATTTATATATGCCTAGGACTTTTGCAAGATACTGTATGTACTTTGATAACAAAGTTACTTTGAACTATGAACTTTTATCACCTTCTTATGACAGTTCTATTACTCTGTCAGGTAAATAGCTTTAAAGCAGGACATTGAAGGCAGCATTGTAAATCCACACAGCTTAATCAGCTGAAGTAAGTCACTTCCTGGTGGAGATCAGTGGTGAAAGAGTCAAATTGATGGACAGGTCAGGGAGAAAATATTTTCAACTTGTGCTCTAAATGCACCTTATTATTTGTTAATTTGTTAATTTATTTGTGGTAATTTATATGTTGTGTGCGAGTTATGTGCATTGTGTTGTGCATCCTTGGTCTGGAGGAATGTTGGATCAAAGATTCAAAGTATGGTACATTTTTTAAAATCGAAGTATGGATGGAGTATACAACCCTGAGATTCGTCTTCCACCTGCCAATTCACGGCACCTTCCGGTCACCACGCCGATACCAGGTATCAACTGCCACTTGTTTCCTATTCCCCACGGACAGCCGCGAAACAAAGAAACGCCATGGAACTCGTTCAAAGAGAAACATCAACCAACCTCCACGAGTAGTAAAAAAAAACAAATCATGCAAACTGCAGCAAAAATAATGAATGAAAAACACAGAATATAAAACAGAATATCGCGAGTCCAGACATATTCAGCTCAGGTCTGTGTTTGCTATCTGCAGGCTACCCCAGCTCATTAAAAAAATGCTCAAAATAGCACCAAACTAAGAAAGCAGAAACACATCATGACTTGAATTACAGAGTCCAATCTACAAAACGCTTCATAGGACAGCATGCACGTATATGGATGAATGACTATAAATGTGAACTTGAACTGAGAATAAGTTCCAGAGGTGTAGAGAAACAGCAGGAGGAATGGATCTGTCTCTTGGTAAAGCAGCCAACATAATCAAAGACTTCTCCATCCTTGGACCTTCTCTCTTCTCCCACCTCTCGTCAGGCAGGAGATGCAAAAGCCCAAAAGCACGCACCACCAGTTTCACATCTTCTGTCCCACTGTTAAACAGAACTGAAGTACAATAAGGGAAACTCCTGATCTCACAATCTACAGTACCTTGACGTCCCGTGCACCTTACTGTCTGCCTGACTTTCCCTTCTCTGTTATCGTGATGCTCGATTCTGCACACCACTATTACGTTTCTCTCGTATGACCTGGATGTACTAATGTTGTGAAATGATCTGCGTGGATGGTGTGCAAAACAAAGCTCTTCATTAACAAGAGAAAATCTTCAGATGCTGGAACTCCAAGCAACACACACAAAAATGCAGGAGGAACTCAGCAGGCCAGGCAGTATCTATGGAAATGAGTGCAGTTGATGTTTTGGACTGTGACCCTTCTGCGGGACAGGGTCTCAGCCTGAAATGTCGACTGTACTCTTTTCCATATATGCTGCCTTGTCTGCTGAGTTCTTCCGGCATTTTGTGTGTGCTGCAAAGTGTTTCATTAGTTTAGTTATTTATTTATTAAAGACCCTTCTGGCCCTTTGAGCTACGCTGCCCAGCAACCTCTGATTTAATCCTAGCTTCATCAAGGGACAATTTACAATGACCGATTAACCGACTAACTGGTATGTCTTTGGATTGTGGGAGGAAACTGGAACACCTGGAGAAACTCACATGGTCACAGGGAGAACATACAAATTTCTTGCAGGCAGTGGTGGGAATTGAACCCAGGTCTCCTGTACTGTAAATCTTTGTGCTAACTGCTTCGCTACCATGCCACCTCTCCTCATTACATAGGACAATTATAAACCAATCCCAAAAATCCATGAGGCATAGGAGCAGAATTAGGCCACTTGGCCCATCGAGTCTGTTCTGCCATCGTGGCATCATGGCAGATTTATTTTCCCTCTCAACCCCATTCTCCTGCCTTCTCCTAGCAACCTTTGATGTCCTTACTAATCAAGAAACTATCAATCTCTGCTTTAAATATACCTAATGTCTTGGGTTCCACAGCCAACTGAAGCAATTAGTTCTACAGATTCACTGATCTCTTGCTAAAGAAATTCCACCTCAACTCTGTTCTAAAGGAACATCCTTCTATTCTGAGGCTGTGCCCTAGGCTCCCCCACTATTGGAGACATCCTCTCCAGATCCACTCCATATTGGCCTTTTGATATTATATAGGATTCAATGAGATCGTGACCTCCCCCCCCCCCGCAATTCTTCTAAACTCCGGAGAGAACAGTCCCTAAGCCATCAAATGCTCCTCATACATTACATTCCAATACTAATTCTCAAAGGAAATATATACTGCCCTCGCTGAACAAAGGAAGTGAATACATTAATTAATGGGAACAGAAAATACTAGACATGTTTGCATTGAATTAGCGTTTTAGTTCATTGATCTGTTTTTACTGAATCAGGGACCTCGTGGATGTCTACATTCCCTCTGGCTGCTCCATTCTCATATAGAAGCCGCATCCCGTCGGAAACACCAGAGTTTTTGTTTTGCACAGACATTCTTTTCTGCTGATCTTTTATCCTCTTTGTACAAAGGCAATAATGTTCTCAGGCAGTTGTTTTAAAACTTGGTCTAATCCCAAGCTGCCCTTTACAGTCAACTTAAAGTAGATTTAAATAAATATTGCACAAAAATGATTATTTCGAAGTGGGAAGTTTAAATTGGCGCCGTTTGTTAATATAGATTCAGTGGGCACTTTATTAGGTACACCTGGTACCCTTGCTCGTTAATGCAAATATCTAATCAGCCAATCATGTGGCAGCAATTCAATGCATAAAAGCACGCAGGCATGGCCAAGAGGTTCAGTTGTTGTTCAAACCAAATGTAACACTTACCCAACAGGCTGATATATGTCTAGGGGAAAAAAGTCCAGCCACTCACCAACCCCACCTCCCGTACACGCAGGTGCTGTGGGAATCAAGTTAATGCCGCGTTGCACACGCAATATCAAACTCACACCAGATACCGTTATGGAATATACTTTAAAGATTTTACTAAAACTAAATGAGTACTAACAATACAGTATATATGAACTAAAAGAAAATAAAGTAAAAGGCATCAAACTTATCAGAGTTCAGTCAGTTTAGTGCACATTGTTGGAGCTCAACCATCGAGCCACTCGACCCCTCGTCGCTTTCCTCTGACCTCCACGTCTTCGCACCCGGGATCACCTGGGTGGTCAGCCGAGCAGTGCAGCGCACGTCCACCTTCTACGGTGTCTTCTTCCCGACCTCCCGAAAAGACCGTGAAAACCCAGCTCCACCCAGCTCCCAGACCCACAAGACAAAATAACATTCCCCCATTGGTTAACAAATGAATACAATCCCCGTTATCAGCAATTCTAAAGCTAAACAACTGCGAGAGAAAGCACTTATCGTAACAAAGAAGCAGATAGATAGATAGATAGATACTTTATTCATCCCCAAGGGGAAATTCAACATTTTTCCAGTGTCCCATACACTTATTGTAGCAAAACTAATTACATACAGTATTTAACTCAGTATAAATATGATATGCAACTAAAATCACCCCCCAAAAAGCATTAATAAATAGCTTTTAAAAAGTACTTAAATAGTTTACTAAAGTGCATTGAGTGGTAACTTAAGCTCAGTCCTAACCCCGGCCCTTTAACATGTCTTGCCCCTGGTGGTTGAATTGTAGATCCGAATGGCGTTGGGGAGTAATGATCTCTTCATCCTGTCTGAGGAGCATTGCATTGACAGCAACCTGCCGCTGAAGCTGCTTCTCCATCTCTGGATGGTGCTGTGCAGAGGATGTTCAGGGTTTTCCATGATTGACCGTAGCCTACTCAGCGCCCTCCACTCTGCCACCGATGTCATACTCTCCAGTTCTGTGCCCACGACAGAGCCCGCCTTCCTTACCAGCTTATTAAGATGTGAGGCGTCCCTCTTCTTAATGCTGCCTCCCCAGCACGCCACCACAAAGAAGAGGGCGCTCTCCACAACTGACCGATAGAACATCTTCAGCATCTCACTACAAACATTGAATGACGCCAGCCTTCTGAGGAAGTACAGTCGACTCTGTGCTTTCCTGCACAGGGCATCTGTGTTGGCAGTCCAGTCTAGCTTCTCCTCTAACTGCACTCCCAGATACTTGTAGGTCTTAACCTGCTCCGCACATTCTCCATTAATGATCACTGGCTCCATATGAGGCCTAGGTCTCCTAAAGTCCACCACCATCTCCTTGTTCTTGGTGATATTGAGACGCAGGTAGTTTAAGTTGCACCATATCACAAAGTGCTGTATCAGTTTCCTATACTCTTCCTCCTGACCATTCCTGACACACCCCACTATGGCCGTGTCATCAGCGAACTTCTGCACATGGCAGGACTCCGAGTTATATTGGAAGTCTGATGTGTACAGGGTGAACAGGACCGGAGAGAGCACGGTCCCCTGCGGCGCTCCTGTGCTGCTGACCACCGTGTCAGACCTACAGTCTCCCAACCGCACATACTGAGGTCTGTCTGTCTGTCAAGTAGTCCATTATCCAAGCCACCATGTGTGAGTCTCACCATGAAAGAAGCATTCCTACTCTTAACAAAACGAAGAAGCCATTTTGATTTGCATACACAGTACATTGTAGAGAAACATCAGAATTGTCCGGCCTGCAGGTGGGCTCCTCCCACTCTCCACCCAGCTGACAGGAGTCACCTGCCACTTGTTTCCAATTCATCACTTGCAGCCTATATAAAACCCCCGCTCTCATCCACAGCCCTTATTTACTCATATGAATCAGCTGGACTCGACCGGTTGCTCCTAACCTTCACTTACCTGGTTATGTGTGTGTCGAGTATCTGTTTTTTCTTGTTGTGTGGCTTGTTATTTTGCAGTCTATTATTAAAGTTATTGTTCATTGTTGAATTGTCCGGGCTGCTCTGCTTTTGGGTCAAGCCTTCTCTACATTTCCTGACATGTCTATCCAAATATTTATATATCCAGTCCCTTGGAACACCTTCCGATAGTTTACATAGTGCTGATGTTAGGCTCACTGGCTTATAATTTCCCAGCTTATTTTTACACCAGTATCAGTTTCTTAAACACCAGTACAACATTAGCTATCACCCAAACTTCCTCCCCACGATGGGAAACCTCTTTTCCACATCTACTCTGTCTAGGCCTTTCAACATTAGGCCATTTGGACCATCGAGTCTGCTCCACCATTCAATCGTGGCTGATCCTTTATCCCTCTCCTCATCCCCACCCCCTGGCCTTCTCCCCATAACCTTTGATGCCGTGTCCAATCAAGAACCTATCAAACTCTGCCTTAACTACACCCAACGACCTGGCCTCCACAGCAGCATGAGGTAATAAATTCCACAAATTCACCACCCTCTGGCTAAAAAATTCTCTGTTTTAAATGGACACCAATCTATCATGAGGCTATGCCCTCTTGTCCTAGACTCCCCCACTATGGGAAACAACTTTCAACATTCAAAAGGTTTCAGTGAGATCACCCCTCATCCTACTAAATTCCAACAAGTACAGACCCAGAGCCATCAAACGTTCCTTGTCTGATAATCCTTTGATTCTCGGAATCATCCTTGTGAGCCTCCACTGAACCCTCTCCAATGCCAGCACAAGTTTTCTTAGGTGAGGAGACCAATACTCCAGGCGAGGCCTCACCAGTTCCTTATAAATCCTCAGCATCACACCCTTGCTCTTGTATTCAGGATTTCTTGAAATGAATGCTAACATTGTATTTGCCTTCCTCATCACTGACTCTACCTGCAAGTTAACCTTTAGGGTGTTCTGCACAAGGACTCCCAAGCCCCTTTCCATACAGATTTTTGGATTTACTCCCCATTTAGAAAATAGTCTTCACATTTACTTCTACTACCAAAGTGCATGACTATGCATTTTCCAGCATTGTATTTCATTTGCCACTTCCTTGCCCATTCTTCCAATCTGTATAAATCCTTCTACATCCTACCCCTTTCCTCAACACTATCTGCCCCTCCACCAAACTTCATATCATCTGCAAACTTGGCAACAAAGCCATCTATTCCATCATGTAAATCATTGATATATAGCTCAAAAAGAAACGGTCCCAACACTGACCCCTGTGCAGCACCACTAATCACTGGCAGCCAACCAACAAAAGATCATTTTATTCCCACTCACTGCTTCCTACCAATTAGCTAACCATACCGGTAACTTTCCTGTAATACCATGGGCTCTTAACTTGGTAAGCAGCCTCATGTGTGGTACCTTGTCAAAGGCCTTCTGAAAGTCCAAATATACAACATCTACTGAATCTCCTTTATCTATCCTACTTGTAATCTTCTGAAAGAATTCCAACAGGTTTTTCAGGAAAGAATTTCCCTTCAGGAAACCATGCTGACTTTGTTCTATCTTGTCCTGTGTCACCAAGTGCTCCATAACCTCATCCTTAACAATTGACTCCAGCATCATCCCAACCACTGAGGTCAGGCTAACTGGTCTATAATTTCATTCCTGCTGCCTTCTTCCTTTCTTAAAGAGTGGAGTAACATTTGCCTCAACCAGTTGCTCCTGATCTTCAGTTGCCTTGTTACATATGAGTGTAGGATTTGCGCTTTCATTTTGTGGCCATTTGTGATTTGCTATTTTGCAGTCTATTATTAAAGTTGCTATTCATCACTGAATTATTTTTGCTGCTTTGCTTTTGGATCAAGCCTCCTCTACATTTCCTGAACAGAACTATGAACTAAGTGATTTTGGCCATGGAACAATTGTTGGTGCCAGATGGGATGGTTTGAGTATCTCAGAAGCTGCTGACCTCCTGGGATTTTCATGCACAGCAGTCTCTAGAATTTACAGGGAATGGTGCGAACATCCATATCAAGGTTTGACATGAGTTGCTCTTCTGCACACCACTGTTTTAACACCTGGTTATCTGAGTTACTGTTGCCTTCTTGACAACTTGACCCAGTCTGGGCACTCTCCTCTGATCTCTCTCATTAGCAAGTGTTTTTGCTCACAGAATAGCCACTCACTGGAATTTTTTTGTTTTTCACACCATTCTCCGTGAACTCTAGAGATGCTTGTGCGTGAAAATCCCAAGAGATTGGCAGTTTCTGATATACTTAAACCACCCCATCTGGCACCATTCACCATTCCCTGGTCAAGACCACTTTTATCACATGTGTATGTACACACACACATATACTTAATTTACTTAATTAATTTACTTAATTTTTTTTCTCTTCAGTATTATGTATTGCATTTAAACTGCTGCTGCTAAGTTAACAAACCTCACGACACATACTGGTGATAATAAACTTGATTCTGATTCTAATTTCTTCCCCTATCTGGTGTTTGGTCTGAACAGCAACTGAACCTCTTGACCATGCCTGCATGCTTTTATGCACTGAGTTGCTGCCACATGATTGGCTGATTAGATATTTGCATTAATGAGCAGGTGTACTGGTGTATATAATAAAGTGGCCATTGAGTGTAATCTGTAGTCTCATCCCAAGATGCCTGTTACAGCTTTATGAAAGTAGATTTAAACAACATTACAGAATAATTAGAGTTTTTAAAAGGGTAGTTTAAATCTGTGTGATTTGTTAATGTATTTACTTTTTGCATCCTTTTGGCATCTATGTAAGTTTTATGATCATAATTATCCACTGTGACATGAGCAAGTTCAATTATCAATTAAATGTCATTGGGTACATTATACTTTGTAAGGTTAGAAAATGTTTAATAGGTTATAATCTATTTTACTGAATAATATTCAATAGATAATGGATTGTTGCAATAACCCTTACACCCTGAAGTATAAACCAAAAAGATTTAACTAAGAGCTGTTAAAAACATGAATAATCTCTGTCCATATGCCCTGTTATTGAATAACTGTGAATCACAGTGCTTGGTAAAAATCAATCTGGATTTAGGTAATTGATAATTAATATAAGTTTAATTTGTGTATATTTTCAAGTTGGAATAAAATTTATAAATAGGTGTGTCACAAAAGCCTTTGCAGTTACTAGTAGCAGAGTCATAGGCTGCAGATTATTTATATATTAATTTTTAAACATGATATAGTATATCTGTGTACAACCTTCAGAGTTAGAGGTTCAGGACTCAATTCAGCGGTGTAAGCACCAAAACCAAGGCTCCTGTACCATGCAGTGCTAAGACCGTAGACATGAGAGCAGAATTAGGCTGTGCGGCCCATTGAGACATAACCTCCCACTCAGATCCTGTCTTCTCCCTGTAAACATTGACATCTTACCAATCAAGAACCTATCAACCTCTACTTTAAATATACCCAATGACCTGGCCTCTGTGGCAATAAATTCCAAAGATTCACCACTCTCTGGTGAAAGAAATTCCTCTTCATCTCTGATCTAAATGGATGTCCCTTTATTCTGAAGCCATGCCCTCTAGTCCTCGACTCCCCCACTAGAGGAAACATCCTCTCTATGTCTGTTCTATCTAGGCCTTTCATATATTCAATAGGTATCAATGAGATCCCCTCTCATTTTTCTAAACTCCGGCGAGTACAAGTTAAGAGTTATCAAACACTTCTCATACCAAAACCTTTTTATTCCTGAGGTCTTTCTTGTGAACCCCCTCAAGATCCTCTCCACATAATTAGATTTAAAAAAAACAATTATCTATATAATATGCTGTGTTCCTACAACTTAGCAAACACTTCGAAAATTTTAAAATAATATCAGCTAACTTTTCCAAAAAAAACATTATTAAACAAATCGTTGTAGACAAGTCCTGGGAATCTACTGTTGAGCGTGTATCTGTACCTAATAAAGTGGCCACTGAGTGTATGTTCATGATCTTCTGTAGCCCATTCAGTTCAAAGTTCGATGTATTGAGCATTCAGAGATGCTTTTCTGCACACCGCTGTTGTAAAGTGTGACTGTTTGGGTTACTGTTGCCTTCCTGTCAGCTTGAACTAATCTGGCCGTTCTCCTCTGACCTCTCTCATTAACAAGTCACTTTTTGCCACGGAACTGCCACTGGCTGGACGCTTTCTGTTTCTCACACCACGCTCTGTAAATTCTACTGAGTCTTGTGTGTGAAAATTCTAGGAGATCAGTAGTTTCTGAGATACTCAAACCGCCCTGTCTGACACCAACAACCATTTCAGGGCCAAAGTCACTGAGATCACATTTCTTCCCCATTCTGATGTTTGGTCTGAACAACAACTGAACCTCTTGACCACGTCTGCATGCTTTTATGCATTGAGTTGCTGCCATATAATTGGCTGATTAGGTAGTTGTTTTAACGAGTAAGCATACAGGTGTATACAATAAAGCAGCCACTGTGTGTTGTTTACCAATTATTTCCAGCTACAGACTCCCTCATTGAGAATTTCAAGTTATATTTTTAAATTTTTTTTTAGGGCTATGTTATGGTAATATTAATACGAAGAAGGAGCAATTGCACAATAATTGGCTGCTTGCATTTTGGGAAATGTTTCAAAAGATTCCTCTTCCTTAGCAGCTAGTACTTGATAACAAGTGGAAGAACACAGGATATTTTAGCAAGTGTTTTTTGCTTTAGTTCCCCAGAGAACAGAATTACAAAGCAGCCACTTCGTAATGTGTCTAAGAACATTAATGTAAGATTTCCCAAGCAGCCACTTTGCAAATCAACATTAAGTTCGGTGAAAATAAACTTCCTACTTTGGAAGGCACACGAGATTCTGCAGAGGCTGGAAACCTCCAGCAGAACGCACAGTGCTGGAGGAACTCTGCAGGTCAGGCAGCGCCTTCAGAGGGAAATGAACTGTCGATGTCTTGTGGTCAAGACCCCTCACCCTGCAGAAGGGAGTCAGCCCCAAGTGTCAAACTGCCCATTTCCCTCCATAGATGCTGCCTGACCTGCTGACTTCCTGCAGCATTTTGTGTGTGTTCCTCATACCATATGACCATAAGATGCAGAAACATAATTAGACTAGTTGGCCCGTCGAGTCTGCTGTGCCATTTCATTACGACTAATCTATTTCCTTCTCAGCCCAATCTCCTGCCTGTTCCTTGTATCCCTGACTAATCAAGAATCAATTAACCTCTACCTTAAATACACCCAATGACTTGGCCTCCACAGCCGCCTGTGTCAATGAATTCCACAGATTCACCACTCACTGGCTAAAGAAACTCTTTCTCTTTGCCATTCTTAAAGGGTGCTCATCAATTCTGAGGCTGTGTCCTCTGGTCTGACACTCCTCCACATCCTCTCCACATCCACTCGATTGAGGTCTTTAATAAGTTCCAATGAGGTCGCCCCTCATTCTTCTGAATTCCAGTGAGTACAGGCGCAGAGCCATCAAATGCTCCTCAAAGAAGTCTTTCAATCCATGAAGCTCCTTTGAACCCTCTCCAATGCCAGGACATCCTTTCATAGATACGGGGCCCAAAACTGCTCACATACTCCATGCAAGGCCTCACCAGTGCCTTATAAAGCCTCAGCATTACAAATGTTTAACTTATAATTCCTTCAGCTGAATCTACGGGTAACTTGTTCAGTCAAATACTTATTCTGTCATTAAAATTCCAAGCAAATAGAAAGTGCTGGCGAGCATATTGTGTGAGATTTTGTGAGAGTTCGTGCACAGAACTTGTTTCCTTCATCGTTATCATTATATGCCGTGTTGTATGCCATGGGTGATCATGGTGACCAGTATTCTTTATGACGACACGCAGAGAGGGAGAAAGAAAGACAGAGAGAGGGAGAGAGAAAAACAGAGAGAGACAGACAGACAGAGAGACAGAGAGAAAAATGCAGAGAGATTGAGAGAGACAGACAGACACAGAGAGGCAGAGAAAAAGAGATTTTCTACAGAAGTGGTTTGCCGTTGCCTTCTTCTGGGCAGTGTCTTTACAAAGCAGGTGACCCCCAGCCATTATCAATACTCTTCAGAGATTGTCTGCCTGGCATCAGTGGTCACATAACCAGGACTTGTGATCTGCACCGGCTGCTCATACCACCATCCACCACCTGCTCCCATGGCTTCACGTGACCCTGATTTGGGGGGGGGGGGGTGGTGGTAAGCAGCTGCTACACCTTGCCCCAGGGTGACCTCCTGCAGACTAGCGGAGGGAAGGAGTGCATTATACCTCCTTTGTTAGAGACGTATCTCCACCCCGCCAGTCATCAGTAGGGTTCTGAAAGTAACCACTGTGCCTCTGGAGGCCAGATGGCTAATTTGCCCCCACTGGAGGTGTTTACAGGGATCCTGAGGCAGGAACATACTGGATTTCAATGTGCCTATGACCACGTGTCTTTATTGTACAGGTTCACCCAGTGAGAAAGGTTGTTGTGGTCAGATAGTAGATGGTCAAAGAGTAAAACAACAGGAAGCCAGGCCCTTCGGCCCATCTCAGCGATATTGAGCAAAGAGCACATCTGAGACTCCACACTCCATGACCCCATGACTCTAAGACTGTAATTGTATATGACTCTGTCTCTGAGATGCTAAGACTCAATGTCTGATCAACTCCACCACTACTTTACTATTCCCATCAGTCATCTTTTGCACAGTCTAGTACCACTTAATGCACACGCAATCCATCTATGTGTCATAAACCTTATGTATTTATATTTATTGTGTGCTTTTTGTTATTATCATTGTGTTCTTTATCTTTTGTGCTGCATCGGATCCGGAGTAACAGTTATGTAATTCGCCTCACATTTGTGTGCTGGAGATGTTATCAAATTATCTTGAATCTTGAATCGTGACCTTATGACTCTAAAATTCTCAGCCCCTAAGACCCTCAGACTCTAAGACCAACAGATCAGACATTAAGACCCTCAGACCCTAATACTTTCGGACCCCAGGACTCTCAGACGCTAAGATGCTCAGACACTAAGACTCACAAACACTAAGATTCTAAGTCTAATTTGATTTCTACTCTTCCAGCTCGGAAAGGAAGGTGTTAATAACCTGGCTGCCAGCAATACTAACATCCCCTGATGTGCATGCAGCCTGATGTGGAACAACACTGCTGCTAATGATGGTTTTTATAAGCTGTAAAATTTTAACACAAGCTCAACAGCGGCAATGATTCCAGTGATCCAGAGTGGCTCCAACATAGATGAAGCTAGGCGGCATTTCAGAATCAGAATCAGGTTTAATATCTTCGGCATATGTTGTGAAATTTGCTAACTTTGCGGTGGCAGTACAATGCAATACATGATAATAGACAGAGAAAAACTGAATTACAATATGTGTGTGTGTGGTTATATAACTAAATTAAATATATTATATATAAATTAAATAAGTAATGCAAAAATAAATATTAAACAGTAGTGAGGTAGTGCTCATGGGTTTAGTATACATTCAGAAATTAGATGGCATTTGAGAAGAAGCTGTTCCTGAGTAATTGAGTGCATGCCTTCAGGCTCCTGTACCTCCTCCCTGATGGTAGTAATGAGAAGAGGGGTCTTCAGGCTCCTGTACCTCCTCCCTGATGGTGGCAATGAGAAGAGGGCATGTCCTGGGTGATGGGGGTCCTTAATGGTGGATGCAGCCTTTTTGAGGCATCGCTCCTTGAAGATGTCATGGATACTATGGAGACCAGTACTCATGATGGAGCTGACTGAGTTTACAACACTCTACAGCTTACTTCGGTCTTGTACAGTAGCCCCTTGCCCTCCCTACCCCCATACCAGACAGTAATGCAGCCAGTTAGAATACTCTCCACGGTACATCTATAGAACTTTTCGAGTATCTTTGTGACATACTAAATCTCCTCAAACTCTTCATGATATAGAATCACTGTTGTGCCTTCCTTATGGCTACATCGGTATGTTGAGACCAGGTTAGGTCCACAGAGATATCGACACCCAAGAACTTGAAGTTGCTTACTCGCTCCACTTCTGATCCCAGTTCCTAACGTATACATTCAATAGAATTGAGATGCATTATGTTTGAGTATTACTCCTGCACACCTGTTCTGTGTTTTGGAAATCACATACGACGTTCCTCGAAGACAGAGTGGTTTCCCACAGAATGACCGATCAACAGGGCTGCTTTACCATGGGTGCCACAAAAATGCAGTGGTTAGTGCAATGGTTTACAGCTCAGGGCATCAGAGTTTGGAGTTCAGTTCCGGCGTCATCTGTAAGAAAGTTTGTACCTCGTTCCCATTTGCGCATGGGTTTTCCCACGGGGTTCCATTGAGTGGCGGGGCGGAGATAGGTCTCCACCAATAATAAATAAGTAATATTGAGAATATGAGACCTTGAAAGTGAGTCTGTAGATTGTGGAACAGTTCAGTGTTGGGGTGAGTGCTTCAATAAATAAAGCTGATTTTCTTCAATTTTTTTTAGCTTGGTTGAATCTGGCTGGGTGGTGGCGTGGAGGTGTGTCTCTACCAAAGGAGGTGTAAAGCGCCCCTTCCCTCCGCTAGCCTGCAGGTCACCCTTGGGCAAGGTGTAGCACCCGCTTAGCCCCCGATCGGGGTCATGTGAAGCCATGGGCACAGGCGGTAGATCGTTGTACAAGCAGCTGGTGCTACCACTAGTCTTGGATATGACACCTCTGATGCCAGGTAGGCAATCTCTGAAGAGTATTGCTAATGGCTGTGGGGTCACCCGTCTTGCAAAGACGCTGCCCAGAAGAAGGCAACGGGGAGCGACTTTGGTTAGAGAAGTTTGCCATAAACAATCACAGTCACGTCAATCATAGGACACAGCACATGATGAGGAAATGCTCTGGTTTCCTGCCATGGATTCAAAAATGTAGTGGTTAGTAGGTTAATTGGGCATCATAAATTATCCTGTGATTAGGCCAGGGGTTAAATGCCGCGGCTCCGCGCTGTATCGCTAAATAAATTAATAAATAATGATCCTGAGCTATCAGTTCATGGATTACAGCATCAGCTGGATAGCGTAAATTCAGTTTTTATGTTCGGCGTGAAGCCCGTGATGCTGTATGTTTTTCAATGTACCGGTATTTTACTGCGCTGGCACGTATAACAATAAGTTCAGCCTGACTTGAGGTTACACATAAAGTTAACGGAGACAGTGAACTGGACTGTTGATAGACATAAGTACTAGTTTTCTTTAAGGAAGGAGATCTGCTGCCGCCAGTGCAACTTCGGTCACACAATAATGCGGATAACTCTTATTTGTCCTAATGCGAGGCACGATCTGCAGTTTAGACAATTTAACTGCCGGCCCAGATTGGAGGCGGGAGCTGATTTCGCTCCTTCTCCGCGATGTTCACCCCTCCTCCGTGGCCCCAGAGCCTTTCGCTGCCGTGGTTCCTGGGTCCTAACACGAAGTTTGATCTATTGTTTGGACAATTAAGCACCGGCCCAGATAGACTGGAACGACGGGATGTTGGGGTTAGAAACAAGAGCTGATTTGGCTCATTCTCCGCGACGGTCTCTCCTTTCTCCATGACGCTGAGCCCATGAAGACCGCCTGGCTGCTGTGCTTTGTGCTGGCTAATATGGTGGAGTCAACCGGACAGATTGGAGGCTGTGGGTGAACAAAGGACCCTAAGGGAAATCCTGGAACTTCTGGACAATGTCGCTCACTCTCTGCATGCCACCTTGGCTGAACAGAGGAGCACTTTTAGTAAGAGGTGAAGACAACTGGGTTGCGCCAAAGAGCGCTATATGAGGTCATTCTTACCCTTGGCTCCATAATGAGTCAACCTATAGGCAGGGAAGTGATGACCCCCTCCTGTTAGACTGTTTGCAGTAACTTATTTTCTTTTCTTTATACTTCTTTTCTAATATTTATATATCTGTGCACTGGCAATGCTACTGGCACTCTATAATTTCCTTTGGGATCAATAAGCTATCTATCTATATCAAGGCTTTTGGGCCTACTCCAGGCTGCTCCAGTGTTCGGATCTTGAAGACTCAAACTTTGGTTGGTGTTGTTGTTCACTTCAACCGTTTGCATGATTCGTGCTTTGCTCCCCTCTCCACCCCTTTATTTTGCACCAAACAGATGTTGGTCTTTTGCTTTTTTAAAAATTTGGTTCTTTCGCGCTTCTTGCTTTGTGGCTACCCGTGAGCAAACGAATGTCAAGGTTTATAATTTATCCATTCTTTGATAATAAATGTACTTTGAAACTTGAAGCTTAGAGCTGGTTCAAGAGCGGTTGAAGAACAATTAGACACGGGTAATAAACACTGGCCTGGTCCGTGATGCCGGCTTCCTGTCACTGTATAATGAATGTAAGTGAGTTTGCCTTACGCGGACAGTTTGGATTTGCAAATGTTTATTGTTCTGGGAAATATGGGCATGGCAGCTTCTGGCAGCAGTGGCTGGTGAAGTCAGGAACTTCAGGAGCTTCTCATCCTTGAGTGTATTCCAGTGCTGCCCTCTCCTGCTCTCTCTGCCACACCCTCATCTCTCCCTTTATCTCCCTTTCCTTCCTTCTCAATCTCTCTCCCTCTCCCTTTCTCTCCCACTCTCTCCTTCTCCCCCCCCATCCTCTCTTCCCCTTCTCTCCCTCACTCTCTATTCCCTGTTTCCCTCTCTCCTTCTCCCCCCACTGTCTCTCTCTCTTTCCGCATACTGGCTGTCCTGCCGACTTCTCCCAGTATTGTCAGTTTAAGTTTCTTGAGTTCAAGTATCCAGGTGGGGCTACACTTCTCCAGCGTACCTGCTGGGGTGGTCTATTGTGTCCGGTCCTCCTTTGTGTTGGTGACGCCCGATCGGTAAATCAGGGGCTGCTTCGTTGAGCACCTCCGCTCCATCTGCCAGAACCGGAACTCACTGGCGGCGAGACATTTTAATTCCGATTCCCGTTCCCGTTCCAACATGTCAGTCCGTGGCTACCTCTTGTGTCCTGATGAGGCCACGTTCAGGGTGGAGGAGAAAGACTTTATGTTCCGTTTGAGTAGCCTCCAACCTGGTGGCACGAATATCAATTTCTCCTTCCAGCCAAAAGATATTTTCCCTCCTCACCCCCTCCCTTTTCCTATTCCCCACTCAGGACTTTTACATCTTCTCACCTGCTTGTCACCTCCCACCTTTTCCCCCTTTCTCTTCCCTCGTTTTCAATTCCCTACTCTGGCTACCCTCTCATCGCCTTCTCTTCTCGCCTTTCTCCTATAGTCCACTCCCCTCTCCTATCAGGTTCCTTCACCTCCAGCCCTTTACCTGTCCCACTCACCTGGCTTCACCTATCACCTTCCAGCTATCCTTCCGCTCCTCCACCTTTTCTTCAGGTGTCTTCCCCCTTCCTTTCCAGTCCTGAAGAATGGTGTCAGCCCAAAACGCCATCTGCTTGTTCACTTCCGTGGATGCTGCTTGACCTGCTGAGTTTCTCCAGCATTTTCTGTCTGTTGTTTTGGATTTCCAGGAACTGCAGAATTTCCTGTGTTCGGGTTGAGACCCTTCATCCAGTCCTGCTGGAGGGTCTTGACCTCTACACACACTGCCTGACCTCTTGAGCTCCTCTAGCACTTTGCGTGTTGCTCCTAGCTCCAGCATCTGTGCCCTCTCGTGTGCCTCTACAACTCTTCATTAGCTGTAATGGATAGCTTGAAGTTCAAACGTACAAAGTTCAACGTAAAATTTATTATCAGAGTACAACCCTGAGATTCTTTTTCCTGAGGGAATACCCAGCAAATCTATAGAATAGTAACTGTAAACAGGATCAATAAAAGAGAAGAGCACAGAAGACAATAAACTATTGAAATGCAACTATAAATAACGTAGCATTAAATAACAAGAGCATGAAATAACAAGATAAAGAGTCCTTGAAGTGAGTTTATTGATTGGGGCTACATCTCAATAGAAGAGTGCAGTTATCCTCTTTTGATCAAGAGTCCTAACTGCTCTTGAACCTGGTGGTGCGAATCCTGAGGCACTTGTACCTTCTGCTTGATGGCAGCAGCAGTAAAACAGCCTGGGAGGTGAGAATCTTTGATAATAGATATTGCTTTCCTACGACACTGTTTCACGTCGATGTGCTCAATAGTTGTGATGGCTTCATCTGTGACGCACTGGGCCAACTCCAAGCGAGAGGAAGCCTGCAGATGCTGGAGATCCAAGCAGCACCCACAGAATGCTGGAGAAACTCGGCAGGCCAGACAGCACCTATGGAAGTGAGTGACCAGTCGACGTCTCGGGTCGAGGCCCTTCGGCGGGACTGGAGAAAAAACGCCGAAGAGTAGATTTAAAAGGTGGTGGTGGGGGGGAGAGGAACACAAGGTGACAGGTGAAACCTGAAGGGGGAGGGATGAAGTAAAGAGTTGGGAAGTTGACTGGTGGAAGAGATAGAAGACTGCACTCTTTTCCATAGATGCTGCCTGGCCTGCTGAGTTCCTCCAGCATTTTGTGTGTGTTGCTTGGGCCAAATCCACTACCTTTCACAGGATTATCCACTCAAAGGCACTGGTGTTCCCATACCAGGCTGAAATTCAGTCAATACACTCTCCGCTACACATCTATAGAAGTTTGATAGACAGAAAGGATTCTTTCTTTCTTTCCCACTGGGCTGTGAAGGGCAAAAGGTGGAGGAGAATAGCAATTTGGTCTCATTAAACCTTTCAAAAACATGGGAGGTTACAGTTAATGTGGTGATTTTCTGTCTTTTCTGTCGGTTGAAAGACAGAAATTGGTTACGATAATCATAGTGCGATGATGTTATGAAAACTGAATAACCTTGGGTTTATTGATTCAATTTCTCAAAACTCAAAAGGGATTAAAATTATCATCATTGTTGATGTTGTTTATCATGGACAATTAATTCTGAGTCAAGCAGTTTGTGCTGCTGAACCTTCAAATGATGCTCACATAATGACTACAAATTAAATCACAGTCATAGGCTTCCTGAAGGCTCAGCATGTAAATGCAGAGTGTAATCCTTAGTAACACTGATTGCGAGCCCTGGTCGCTGTTGATTTGGCTAATGTCAGTATTTGCATTACAACGATTAGCTTCAGTGCTGTTAAGTGCAAAAAAATTCTAAGAAAGCAATGAGTCAGACATTCTGCTTCTGATCGAACAAAAGATTTGCTGTCTTCAGACGCATCTGAGAGTCTAATATTGTGGGGCTTGCCGAGCTTGGCAGTTAGTTCACAGACGTTTCAGCACCAGTCGACATGACATCCTCAGTGTGCAGTTGTTGGTATTTCTCTCCAGGAGGGCTCATGTTTATATAGGACCCCCCCCCCCCCTTCATTCACTTGCCTCGGTCCTGATTGGCCACCCCTTCAGATGACCTTTGAATTCTATTGGCTTGCCTTTCTTTGGCTGTTAGGGGCTCATAGATGGCACTGATTCTGATGTGCTTGTTTATGACAAAGGCAATGTGGTGTACAGGAGCACCAGTGGAGACTGCAACAAGAACTACGTCGGCTAGACAGGACGTAAGCTCTCAACTCGTTTATGGGAATGCAGACTGGTGGTACAGAGACATGATCCACTGTCGCTGAGATCGGTACATGAAGATCGCGAAGGACGCCACTTCAAACTGGGACACCCGGGAGGTTCTGGCGCAGGCAAACACGAAGCAGGCTCGAGATTTTTAGGTGCGTGTTTCTCTTCTGATAACTCTGTAAACAAACTTATCAAAATTGACGCCATCTACAAACCTCTAAGTGTCAAAGAAATGTGAGCCAATAGAATTCAAAGGTCAATTGAAAGGTCAATCAGGACTGAGGCAAGGAAATGGGTGGGAGGCTATATAAACGCAAGCTCTCCCAGAGAGAAACACCAACTGCGTAACTGAGGATGTCACTTCAACTGGTGGTGAAATGTCTGCAAGGTAATTGCCAAGCTCAGCGAACACCTCAACATCAGATATCTCAACCCGAGCTACCAATATTAACCGCTGTCCTAAACATGTCAGAAGTCTCATCAAACTTCATTGCAACCAGGCAGGTATACTCAAGCAGGTATAAGTGGAACAAGTGCTACACCTGCCCTTACACTTCCTCCCTCACCACCATTCAGGGCCCCAGACAGTCCTTCCAGGTGAGGCGACACTTCACCTGTGAGTCGGCTGGTGTGGTATACTGCGTCCGGTGCTCCCGGTGTGGCCTTTTATATATTGGTGAGACCCGACGCAGACTGGGAGACCATTTCGCTGAACACCTACACTCGGTCCACCAGAGAAAGCAGGATCTCCCAGAGGCCACACATTTTAATTCCACGTCCCATTCCCATTCTGATATGTCAATCTATGGCCTCCTCTAGTGTCAAAATGAATCCAAACTCAGGTTGGAGGAACAACACCTTATATACCGACTGGGTAGCCTCCAACCTGATGGCATGAACATTGACTTCTCTAACTTCCGCTAATGCCCCTCCTCCCCTTCTTATCCCATCCCTGACATATTTAGTTGTTCTCCATCTCCCTCTGGTGCTTCCCCCCCCACCCCCCATCCATTCTTTCTCCCAAAGCCTCCTGTCCCATGATCCTTTCCCTTCTCCAGCTCTGTATTACTTTCGCCAATCACCTTTCCAGCAATCAGCTTCATCCCACCCCCTCCGGTCTTCTCCTATCATTTCGCATTTCCCCCTCCCCCCACTACTTTCAAATCTCTTACTATCTTTCCTTTCAGTTAGTCCCGACGAAGGGTCTCGGCACGAAACGTCGACAGTGCTTCTCCCTACAGATGCTGCCTGGCCTGCTGCGTTCCACCAGCATTTTGTGTGTGTTGCTCGAATTTCCAGCATCTGCAGATTTCCTTGTGTATACTCGGCAGGTGCTCTGTTAGGTACAGAAGTGAAACTTCCGGTTCACCCACATTCAGAGATGCTTCTTCTGCTCACCACTGTTGTAACATTTTGTTATCTGAGTTATTGTCGTCTTCTTGTCAGTTTGAACCAGTCTGGTCAATCTCCTCTGACCCTTCTCACTAGCAAGGTACTTTCACCCACGTAACCGTCACTCACTGAATGCTTTTTGCTTCTTGCACCATTATCTGTAAACCCTAGAGAAAGTTGTGTGTGAAAATCCCAGGAGATCAGCAGTTTCTGAGATACTCAAACCACCCCATCTGTCACCAACAATCATTCCATGGTCAAATTAACTTAGATCTCATTTCAAAGTTCAATGTATATTTAATATCGAAGTACATATACGTCACTATGTACAACCCTGAGATTCATTTTCTTGCGGGAAAACTCAATAAAGCCAATAACCATAATAGAATTAATGATAGACATGCAACATGGTGGACAACCAGTGTGCAAAAGACAATAAATTGAAAATACAAAATGAAAGAAAAGAATGATAAAAAATAAGTAAGTAATAAATATTGAGAACATGAGATGACGAGTCCTTGAAAGTGGGAGCATTTCAGTGATGGGGCAAGTGAAGTTGAGTGAAGTTAACCCCTCTGGTTCAGGAACTTTATGGTTGAGAAGTAATAACTGTTTCTGAATTTGGTGATGCAAGTCTTGAGGATCAAAATTCAAAGTTCAAAGTACATTTATTATCAATGTATGTAGACTTTATACAACCTTGGGATTCGTCTCCTTACAGGCAGCCACAAAACAAAGGAACCCAATAATACAAAACTGTCAAACACGCAGAGAGAAAAAAATAATTTGTATAAATGATAAAAGTAAGCAACTAGCATCCAGAACTGAAGTTTTACGAAAGACATGAAGCCAGGCATCGTTGGAGCTGGAGCAGGCCACAGTCTGAGTAAACATCGCTGGACCACAGATTCGAAGCCGAACATCAGTGCAGCTAAAGCAGGCCACAGTCTCAGTTCAAAGCAGAGCTGACTAAACGCCGTGGAGCAGCAGCAGAACCAGCCTTATTCTTCACCTCCGGTCCCGACACCCTAACCTTATCAACCTGGCCCAATGGTTAAACCGTTCAAACGTCCGGCTGTACCTTGCTCTCAGTCAGCCTGCGGTCTGGACCTCACCACCATGATTCGGCCCGGCTTTTAATGAGATCAGGCATCATGTCTTCCTCATTCCCTCCTCTGCCTCCCTCCAGCATTCTGGCCCTCACCTTCACCTAGCCTCATCTATGCATGCCTCTCCATTGTTAGCGGTGATTGTTATTAATAAAGTATATAGTAGTTTTCTTTGTTTTGTTATTTTCCCATTAAAAACTAGTCACTGGGTATCACCAGCACCATCTTAAACCTATACTTTCTTCTTGATGGCAGCAGGAAGACAGAGCATGTCCTGGATGCTGAAGGTCCCTGATTGTATAACCATATAACAATAACAGCACAGAAACAGGTCATTTTGGCCCTTCTAGTCCATGCTGAACACTTACTTTCACCTAGTCCCACTGACCTGCACTCAGCCCATAAGCTTCCATTCCTTTCCTGTTCATGTACCTATCCAATTCTTTTTTAAATGACAATATCGAACCTGCCTCTACCACTTATACGAGAAGCTCATTCCACACAGCTACCACTCTCTGAGTAAAGAAATTCCCCCTCGTGTTACCCCTAAACTTTTGCCCCCTAACTTTCCACTCATGTCTTCTTGTTTGAATCTCCCCTACTCTCAATGGAAAAAGCCTATCCACGTCAACTCTATCTATCCCCCTTATAATTTTAAATACCTCTATCAAGTCCCCCCTCAACCTTCTATCCTCCGATGAGTCTGGCCCTAGACTTATCATCTACATCCTATAAATGTGCTCAATTTGTGGGGAGGACTTTACTCTTGATGGACTGGGCCAAACGCAATACTTTTTGTAGGATTTTCCATTCAAGAGCATTAGCGTTTCCATACCAGACCATGATTCAGCCAGTCAATATACTCTCCGCTGCACACCTATAGCAGTTTGTCAATGGTTTAGATGTCATGCTGAATCTTCGCCAACTCTTTTTCATGAAGAGTACCCCACAGCACTGCTAAATTTACTGTGGATTTCCCTAAGCCAATGTCTTCATTATGGGGGAATGCAACCTTTTCTTCCTGATAGAAATATTTTGTTTATTTCCCATCCCATCATGGGGAATAACAGGCATTATTTTCACATTTGTGTATCCAGGGCTGAGTCCTGAGGAGGCTAGAATTTGCTTACAATATTTTAAATTAATTCTGCATGGTTCAGCAGAGAATTTCAAGGTCAGTTTTGTATGGTTTTTGCTTAATCCCTCACGCCTTAAAGAATCTTGACTTATTTGTTGAAGAATTTGAAATGTCAGTTTAGTTAACACAAACAAGAAATCACAGTACCCTGATCTTCCTGTCAAGTGCATGATCAATAAATTTTAAAAGGAGAACTAATTTCCTTTACATTCCTGCAGGCTTGAAACATAGTATTTAACATAATGTTCCTTGTGAGCCTTGAAGCTGCTAAATGAACCGATAAGGATTTTATTCACCACGAGTATTTGGTGATGAATTCCTTCTGAAATCCAGGGGCAGAGGGGAATTTGTAAGCAATTCAACGTGGCGGAGCCAAGCAGAGGTGAGGCAGCAGGCTCGTCGCTAAGAATGAGGAAGGCCCGAGGTTCGATTGATTTAGGCACTGGGCCGAAATCAGAAAGGTTGGGTACGGGCTGAATTGAGGCAGCGGGGTCCAGGCCCAGAGCGTATCGAAGCGATGGAACCTAATGTTTGGATGACAATTTAGGTGCCAGGCCAAACTGGAAAGGTCAGGTACAGGCCAAATTGTGGCAGCAGAGTCCAGGACCCAGAGCCAGAGAACACTGAAGCGACTGAACTCGACGATTGGATGATTTAGGTATCAGGCTAAATTGAAAAGGTCAGGATATTGGGGCCCAAGGCAAGGGAGTGAACTAAGGGCCTGTGGATAGAATCTCTGTCTTCAGTTCAGAATGCTACTTGCTTGCGTAAATTGTTTGCATGATTTGCTTTTTTTTCTGCAAATTGCGTGTTTGATGGTCTTTTTATATGGGTTGTTTTGTGTTTCTTTTCTTGTGGCTGTGTGATAGGGGACAAATCTCAAGGTTGTTAATAAATGTGAGAACAATTGAATTTTCTTCAGCGTAAGAGTTACTTGTCTCCAAGAGGCTACAAACTTCTTGTAGGGTTTGGAGGCTTGCGTGCCTCACTGACACAGAGGGCTATGCTGGCTGGAGTCAGGGCTTTATTCTTTGGCTCTTGGTAGGTAGTTACCCATGCCAAACAGGTCAAAGGGTAGAGGTCAGACTAAGAGTGGTCCACCGGTCCTCCAGGTTCGGGGATTCAGCTCAGGACTAATCATCCTAATTGGTCAGAAAACAAATTGTTACAGAAATAGCAATGAGGTATCCTTCTACATCTGAGAGCGATGGTATTCCTGAGACTCCACCCAGGACTTGCATGATTGACCGTTTTGTGGTTTTATAAAGCAAATCCGTCCATAAGTAGGTCCAGATCTCAACACTCACTCTTCATTCTTTTTTGCTAGGTTCTGACTTCAGTGTTAAGATGGTGGTGGTTGTCTGTCATGTCCAACATTGACGGGGAACCTGTGTGGGAGAGTTTTTAAAGTGGAAAATTCTTTGCACTGGGCCAGTTCCACTCTCTCGACTGAGAGGAAGCTACTGACGTGATGAAGGAAGGGCCGAGCACCGTCAGAGATGGAGGTCCTTCATAGCCGCCCTAAACACCAGCAGCGTAATGGGCAGCAATTAAGTATAAGAGATACTTGCTATAAATAAACATTTGCTTTGCTGAGAAGATTGAGGCACCAGGTTTACACTGGAATGACTGAACATATCTGTAATGTGGCAGCAAATGGTGGGAGTGGCAGATTGCCACAGCTGGTAGAGCCACTGCCTCACAGTGCCAGAGACTAGGGTTCAATCCTTAGCAAGGGTACGGTCCATGTGGAGCCTGTGACTGTATGGGTTTCCAAACAGAGCCCAAAGATGTGTTTGTTGGCAGGCTAATTGGTTGTATGATTCCCAATGCCTAGTTGAGGGTAGAGTTGGGAAGGAGGGTACAATGTACAGAGTAAATTTAATTATCAAACTACATACTGTAAATGTCACCATATACAACCCTGAGATTCACTTCCTTGAGGGCTTACTCAGCAAATCAGTAGAATAGTAACTATCTCCAAACTAGGGGTTTCAATTGGAGTGCAGAAGACAACAAACTGTGCAACTGCAAAAAGAAGAAACAATAATGTTAATAAATAAGCAATAAATATCAAGAACATGAGATGAAGAGTCCTTCAAAGCGAATCCAATGGTTGTTGGAATATTTCATTGATGGGGCAAGTGAAGTTATCGCCCTTGGTTCAAGAGCCTGATGGTTGAGGGGTAGTAATTGTTCGTGAATGTGGTGGTGTAAGTCCTGAGGCTCTTGTACTTCTTCCTGATGACAGCAGTGTGAAGAGAGCTTGACCTGGATGGAGGGGGTCCCTGATGATGGATGCTGCTTTCTTGCCACCGCCTTTCATGTAGATGAGCTCAGTGGTGGGGAGGGTTTTACCCTTGATGGACTGGGCCGAATCCCCTACTTTTTGAATGATTTTCCTTTGGTGGGCATTGGAGTTTCCATATCAGACTGTGATGCAGCAAGTCAATATACTGTCCAGTACAAGTCATAGATGTTGTGCCAAGGCCCTCTATACCTTGGACTGAGTCATGTCATCTGCAGAAATTCTTCGATGACTCGGCAATAGTTGGGTAAATAAAGGGAGGGTGGGAGGATGAATACAGGGTTCTGGTGGGAGGACTTTGTCAAATGGTGCAAGCTGAATCATTTGCAACTCAACATTAGTAAGACTATTCTGGGCATGTTTCTTTTATCCCTTTGTTTCAAGGCAGGTTAGACGATGAAGTCTGAGACTGGGTAAACAGAACACAGAGGGACAGGGAATTAATGAGGTTAAATGGGAGGAAAACAATAAACTTTATGGTCAGCACAGTCATGATGGGCCAAAGGGCCTGTGTCCCTGCTGTACAAATTTGTCAAAAATTCATTATAGCTTATTTCCATAAATAGAAAGTGAGGTGTGGGGAAGAAATGGAAATGTCTGAATCACTCCTTGAATGACCCAGGGGATAGGCAAAATGTCCTGTGTCTTTGTGTCCACTTGTGTCTTTATGAAACAAGTCGGTCCATACATAGGCCCAGATCTCAACACTCACTCTTCATCCTTTTGAATAGGTTCTGACTTCAGCGTTAAAACTGTGGTAGTTGTCTGTCATGTCTGTGGCCTGTGTGGGAGAGCTTTAAAAGTGGAAAAGCCTTTGCACTGGGGCAGTTCCACTCTCTCATCCTCAGAAATCCAGGTCCAGTGGTACGGACAAACATCACAAACTGGGGTCTTCCTTGGTCGCAGTGGATGACCGTGACATCTCCTGTGTCTTGTCATGTCCTTCGCTCTCCACAGAGCGTTGTAGAACCGCCTTCCTGGCCGTTGGATCTCCCCACATATCTCATCCACCCAGACTGCCAGAGCTGGTTTTGCATGCTGGGACAGCCATGTCCTCATCTCACTGGGGTATGAGGCCTGCTGGCTACCCTCACCTGGTTTAGCCCACCTGTCAAAGCAGTGTATTGGAATGTGGTCACTACTTGGAGCCACAGGTGACAGCTTAGTGTCTGGTGGGGACCAAAGGTGAATGAGCTACCCCAGAATGGACTTTACCAGAGGTACTACCCCTTCCCTGGATACTCCATATTCCCCATTAGAACTGTAAGGGTTGTAAGATGATTTCAGCGTATTAAAATTATGAGCTAAAATGGTAAGGAGATAATTCTGAACAATAATTTTTTTTTTCAAAAGTGTTGCTTCCTCTGATTTTTTTTGTTTATGATAGACTGTGTAAAGCTGAACACAAATATAATTTCAGACGACTGGTATCACACAGGAATTTGGAGAAACAAGAAATTAACTTTTATTGAATAAAATGTGTTTAATTGCATCATGGTGCTGATGTTTTGCAATAGTTCAACTAAGCTAAAAGTATTTTGTTGATAATTTTTGTTTGTATTCAGTGCTTGAGGCTTCTCACTTAAGTGTCCAACAATAATCAGCCAGTATTGATGGATTCCAGTTGCCCTGATACCGTTTCTCCATGTCCGCAACGTCCTGGTGAAACCTTTCACCGTGCTCGTCACTGACAGCACCAAGACTTGCAGAGAAGAAGTCTAAATGGGAATGCAGAAAATAGATGTTTATTGGCAAGTTGCACTTCATGGTTTTGTATGCTTGAAGCATGTTGTCATCCGACAGCATGTAGTTTGGTGCTCTGCAGTTGCAAAGAAAAGTTTCAACACATTCTTGAATGCCTTCCATGCAATTTTCTCCGGTCCCACTAGAAAATCTTCAAATTGCCTGTCAAATCAAACCTGTTTGATTTGTGGACCAGCAAAAATGCCTTCCTTAATCTTGGCATCAGTTATTCTGGCTTGAATTATGAATTGAAATAACAAATACAGGCAATTTCAAATAAATGATGTGTGACAGGGAAATTTCATGGTGATTTTCATGATCAGCAGCTCAAAATCCATAAAATACACCCAAAAGTATTCAGGAAGCAAAATCTTTGTTGTCCAGTGTAATCTACATAGTCAGGTGTAGACAGGTGACCCTGATCCAAGTCGAGTTCTAATACACCTAATCTCCATCTGTTCAGTCCTAATTTAGAATTGCTGATGCAAGCAGATGTTCCAGCCAATGCTTATCCCTCAAGTAATATTTTGAAAAGAAAAGATTAACTGGTTATCAACATATTTCTGTGTCTGAACCAGATTTTTTGTTTCCTGTCACACAACAAGTACTTCGTAATGTCCCGTGGGTCATACAGAGGTTATGAAAGGTGCAGGGAAATTTATCTTTTTATAAAAAGGAAGGAATGCCTTACACTTCCTTTGGTAGAGATGTATCCCCAACCAGCCACCCGATGTCAGTGATAATAAACCTAATTCTGACTCTAAAGAGGTTGGAGTCCATAATTGAGGATGAAGTTTCAAGGTACTTGGAGGTGTACAATAAAATAGGCCGAAGCTAGCATGGTTTCCTTATGGGGATATCTTGCCTGACAAATCTATTGGAATACTTTGAGGAAGTAACAGGCAGGATAGAGAAAGGAGAGTCAGTGGCTGTTGTTTACTTGGATTTTCCGAAGGACTTGTACAAAGTGACACTGCTAAACAATGCAAGAGCCCATGGTATCAGAAACAAGATACTAACATGGATAGAAGATTGGCTGACCGGCAAGAGGCAAAGGGTGGTAATAAAGGGGGCCTTTTCTGGTTGGCTGCTGGTGACTAGTGGTGTTCTGCAGGAGTCGGTGTTGGGACTGCCTTTTTCTACATTATATTTCAATGATTTGAATTATGGAATTGGTAGCTTTTTGGCCAAGTTTGCAGATGATACAAAGATGGGAGGATGGACAGTTAGCGTTGAGGAAGCCGAGAGTCTGCAGACGGACTTAGACAGATTGGGGAAATGGGCAAAGACGTGGCAGATGGGATATTGTGTATTGTCATGCATTTTGTTTGAAGGAATAAAGGTGTAGATTATTTTCTAAATGGACAGAAATCTCAAAATCAGAGTTGCAAATGGTCTTGGGAGCCCTTGTGCACCAGTACCAGAAGGTTAACTTGCAGATTGATTCAATGGTAAGGAAGGCAAATGCAATATTAGCATTCATTTTGAGAGGAGTAGAATATAAGAGCAAGAATGTAACGTTGAGGCTTTATAATGCCTTTGTCAGAACTCATTTGGAGTATTGTGAGCAGTTTTGGGTCTCTTACCTAAGAAAAGATGTGCTGGCATTGGAGAAGGTCCAAAGGAGGTTAATGAGAATGATTCAGGGAGTGAAAGGGTTAACATATGAGGAGCATTTGATGTCTCTGGGTACATACTCGTTGGAGTTTGGAAGGATGAGGAGAGATCACATTGAAACCTATTAAATATTGAAAGGCCTAGATAGAGCCTCTGTGGAGAGGATCTTTCCTATGGTGGGCAGTGTTAGACCAGAGCGCACTGCCCCAGAATATCCATTTAGAACTGGTTAATGTTCCATCCTGTTGGGTGCAGTCTTTCATTGATTCTCTTGTGTTTGTTGTATTTACTGTGAATGCCCAGAAAAAAATGAATCTCGAATGAATGTCAGTGTAGTATATGGTGGCATATATGTGCTTTGATAATAAATTCACTTTGAATGTTGTAGAGAGAAATAAGGTCATTCTTCAAATCCAGAAGAAAGTCAGAGATGGACCCAAAACGGACAAATTATTGAAGCTGCTTTGTAAGCTTTCCTTTGGACTACGCTGGCCAGGGAGATCTTGATGACTGGGCATCTCAGGATCTCCATGCCTACCAGCCAGGCTTGTGGTGATGATCATCATAACCTATTGTCCTTCAAGACAGACAGATGCCAATGAAGTGGAATACGGTGTTGGAAAGTGTATGGTCATGCACTTTGCTGTAGGAATAAAGGCATAGACTATTACTTAAATGGGTAGAAAATTCAGAAATCAGAGGTGCAAAGGGACTTTGGAGACCTCTTGTAGGTTAACTTTTAGGTCGAGTCAGAGGTAAGGAAGGTAAATGCAATGTTAGAATTCATTTCCAGAGGACTAGAATATAAAAGAAAGGGTGTAGTGCTGAGGCTTCATAAGGCATTGATCAGACCACACTTGGAGTATTGTAATATGCACAATGTGCTGGAGGAACTCAGCAGATCAGGCAACATCAACGGATGGGAAGAAACAGTCAAAGTTTTGGACCGAGACTTTTCATCGGGATCTGCTGAGCTCCTTCTGCACGCTGTGTGTATCACTCCAGATTTTCGTCATCTGCAGTACCTTTTGTATCTTTGACTTGGAGTGCTGTTAACAGTTCTGGGTCCCCCATCTAAGAAAGGACGTGCTGGCATTGGAGAGGTTCCAGGGGAGGTTCACAGGATTGATCCTGGGAAGGAAAGGGTTAACTTCCAAGGAGCATTTTAATGGTTCTGCCTGTTCTTGTTGGAATTTAGAATTAACGTTGAAACCTATTAAATATTGAGAGGTCTAGATAGAGTGGATGTCAGGAGGACACTTCTTATAGTGGGTGAGACTAGGACCAGAGGGCACAGGCTCAGAATAGAAAGACATCCCTTTAGAACAGAGCTGAGGAGGAATTTCTTTAGCTTAAAGGGTGGTGAATAGGTGGAATTCATTGCCACAGATGGGGGTGAAGTCATTGTGTATATTTAAAGCAGAGACTGATAGGTTCCAGATTAGTAAAGATATCAAAGGTTCCGGGGAGGAGGCAAGAAAATGGGTTTGAGAGGGATAATAAATCAGCCATGCTGGAGTGGTAGAGCAGACTCGATGAGCTGGATGGCTTAATTCTGCTCCTTAGTCTTCTGGTATTATGAATTAGTAGCAATAACTTTAAGGAAAAGTGTGAGTCTTGTTACTAGGATGGTGGGGTGGAGATACCTCTCTATAAAAGGAGGTGCAAGACCTACCTCCCCTCTGCTAGTCTGTAAGTCAACCTTGGGTAAGGTATGAGCAGCTGGTCCATATCACATCTGATTATAAGACCACTGATGCCAGACAATCTTTGAAGAGTTTTCATAATGGCTGGGGTCACCTGTCTTGTAAAAACACTGTCCAGAAGAAGGCAATGGCAAACCTCTTCTGTAGAAAAAAATAGCCAAGAACAACCATGGTCGTGGAGAGACCATGACACCCACGTCATACAACGTGGCTCGTAATGTGCAAACACATTGTTTCATTTTTCATAAAATTATAACATTAATGAAGGGTTTAAAAAAATTGTGGGGCGGCACAGCATGCCTTGTGCCGTTAAGGGCACACGTGCCATGGGTTTGCCACCCCAGGTTTATTGCGGGTTGATATATCATTGTCATATTATGGAGGTACAGTGAGAAACTTTGTTTTGCATGTCATCCATGCAGATCATTTCATCAATGCATTGAGGTAGTAGAAGGGAAAGCAATAACAGAATACGGAATAAAGTGTGACAGTTACAGAGAAAATACAGTGCTTGAATACCATACGGTGCAAGGGCCATAACAAAATTAATTGTGAGGTTAAGAGTCCACCTTAATGTACAGTACTACACAAAAGTCTTAGGGACATATAAGGTATATAGCCAGGGTGCCTAAGACCTTTTGCACAGTCCTGTAGTGACTCCCATGTATTGCACTGTTCTGCTGCCACAATAAAAAATAAACAGATTTTATGACATGTGGGTGATTTGGGTCTCTATTATGGACTGAGAGTGGGAAGCAGACAGGGAGATGGGAATTGTGGTTGGGAAAAGGGGAAGGGAAAGGGAAGCATCTGTAATGATCAATAAACCAATTGTTTGGAATCAAATGACCCTGCTTGGCGTCTCTGCGCTGAGCGTGTCTGCAACTGTGCCACCACCACCCCCCCCCCCCCCACCCCACCCAGTCCCTGGTATTCCTTCTCTGTTCCCTCCTGTGGCACTCCACCCTCACCATCCCCAATATCGTCTGTTCCCACCAGGTTTACAAACCTGCTCTCCGCTCCACATTGACAAATACAGTACTGCGCAAAAGTCTTAAGCACCCTAGCTATATATGTGTGCCTAAGACTTTTGCATAGTACTGTATAAGAGGTTTGTTAATAGTCTTATAAAAGTGGGATAGCAGCTGTAATTGAGGCTGGTGCTATGAGCTTTCAGACTTCTGAATCTTGTGCCTGACGTGAGGGGTGAGAACAAAGAACACCCGGGGTGTGTGGGGTATTTGATTATGTTGGCTGTTTTAACAAGCATGAGTCCAACATCTAAATCCGGAATCTATTCCCCGAATCGCCGCAGTGACTCCTCTTCAAAATACACATCAGCGTTCTCTAGAGCGGAGGTTTGATAGAGGTATAGAACGTTATGAGGGGCAAATGCATGCAGGCTTTCTCCACTGAGTGTGGGTGAGGCTAAAACTAGAGGTCATGGGTTAAGGGTGAAATGTGAAATGCTTAATGGCAACGTGAGGGGAACCTTCTTCATTCAGAGGGTGGTGAGAGTGTGGAAGGAGATGCCAACAGAAATAATGGAAGCAGGCTCCAGCTCAACATTTAAGAAGTTTGGATAGGTACATGCAAAGTGGGGGGGGGGGGGGGGGGCGTGGGGGGGTGGCAGGGTATGAAGGGATATGGTCCAGGTCAATGGGACTAGGAAGAAAAGTAGTTTGGCATTGACTAGATGGGCCAAAGGTCCTGCTTCTGTGCTGTAGTGATCGATGAATGTATGACGCTTGGAACACTTATTTTAACATAACACCATCTGGTCACCTCTGCTCCTAATGCCTCTACCCATGCCTTAAGCCTTGACTGATGCTCTTCCAGGGGACCTCCCTTATGCTGCTCTCTGTAACCTGGGTCATTACCCTTCTACCCTTAGCAACACACTCAAACGCTGGAGGAGATCAGCAGCTCAGGAGGCATCCATGGAAAAGAGTGAACGGTCGACGTTTCGGGCCAAGATCCTTCATCAGGACTGGAAAGAAAGACAAGAAGTCAGAGTAAGAGGGTGGGGGGGGGGGGGGGAGAAGTACAAGGTGGTAAGTAATGGGGGAGGGGTGGTAAAGAGCTGGGAAGTTGATTGGTGGAAGAGATAAAAGGATAGAGAGAAAGGAGAGGGCAGAAGACAATGGAAGAAAGGAAAGGGGAGGAGCACCAGAGGGAGGTGAGAGGGGAACAGGAATGGGGAATAGTATGGGGGGGGGGGTCAATTTCTGGAAGTTTGAGAAATCGATGTTCATGCCATTAGGCGGGGGGGGGGGGGGGGGGTGGCCCAGACAGAATATAAGGCACCGCTCCTTCAACCTGAGTGTGGCCTCATCGTGGTGGTAGAGGAGGCCATGGACTGACATGTCAGATTGGGAATGGGAAGGAAAATTGAAATGTGTGGCTGCCGGGAGATACAGCTTTTACTGGCAGATGGAATGTGTGTGCTTGGCAAAGTGGTCTCCCAAACTACCCGGTGATTTCCAGCATCTGCAGATTTTCTCGTGTTTGTTGTCCTAGTATGCTTATATCTCTTTACATGCATCAGACGCCAATCTCTCAAATCCTCTTATCTTGCTTTCAAACCTTCCCACATTTTCAACCCTCCCTACCTTTGTAATCTCCTAGAGAGCCTCTACCCTTTTGCTGTAATAATGTGATAAATTTGCAGAGATACATAGGATGTTGCCACGACTGCAGATGGGGTGAAACTATCCAGGCTGGTGTTCTTTTCATTGGATCAAAGGAGATTGAAGTGATATCTAACACAAGTGCACTCATTTTGAAGGAAAGACCCACTCCACTTGCCAGAGATGTCAATAGCTAATATTATTCAAATACATTGTAAGAAAAGCATATCCAGCTGGCCAGCAATCCCCCAGTTTAATCCAAGCCTAATCATGGGACAATTTAGAATGACCAATTAACCTGCCAAACGGTATGTCTTTGGACTCTGGGAGGAAACCAGAGCACCTGGAGGAAACCCACACAGTCACGGGGAGAACGTACAAACTCCTTACAAGAAGAGGCTGGAATTGAACCCAGGTCACTGGTACAGTAAAGCATTGTGCTAACCCCTATGCTACCGTGACAGCCCAGTTTTCTATAGCCTCAGGTTAGTGTCACCTGTACTGCAGTGTCTTCAACTCTCCAGGTTCAAAGCTTTGGACTTCAACCCTCAAGCAACTCTCTCTCCCTTTCCACATTTTTAAATTCCTTAAACCCCCAATCTTTGTTCAAGCTTTAAACTGTTTGTCTTCATTTCAAGGCTTGGAACCAATTACTTCTTGTTTGCTCACTCTCCCTGTGAAGCACATTGAGATGTTTATGATCAATTACAGGCTATATGTAAATTAGAAAATGTTGTTGCTGTTGTTTACGTATAACAACTCCCAAAGCTTGTCATCACAGCTATTATGGTTGTCTGTTGTATCCAACCATGACAAGAAATCAACGTGGGGGAGATTTTAAAGTGGAAAAGACATTGAACTGGGGCAGTACCACACTATCAGCCTTGGAAGTCCAGGCTCAGTGATGCAATGATCACAACTGGTGTCTTCCTTGGTTGCAATGGATGACAATGACTTCTTCTGCGCTTCATCATGCTCTTCATTCACCACAAGGTATTGCAGAACCATCTCCCTAGCTGTTGGATCTCATTGTAGATCTCATCTGCCAAGTCTGCTGAGCTGACTGTGCATGCTGGGACATGCAAGTCCCTAACTCACTGGGGTATGAAGCCCACTGACTTCTCTTCACTTGGTTCAGCCCACTTGTCGAAGCGATGTACTGGGCTGCGGTTGCGGACGCACGCATGTATAGCTGCTTTGAACCTCAGGTGATGGTTGAGTATCCAGTGGAGTCCAAAGGAGAGTGAGCTACCCGGAATATGGACACAATAAGCCCTTTCACCAGAAATGCTTCCCCCCCCCTTGACAACCCTTACACCCCATTCCTAACATAATCCCTTAAAAAAAGCATGAATTAGCGATCTCTACCAGTGATGCAAGAGAAGAACCCATAAGACAGTTCTTCTTTGAACAATGCCAGAAGTTACTTCTTATCCACTGCAGGCCACCTTGAGATTAACATTTCCTCGGAAGGATGGCATCGTTAACAATACAGCATATTTTCTGTGCTACTTTGACTTTAAAAAAACTAAAATCTGTTTCCACAAACAGCTGGCCATCCCAACCAGAAGGGTAACTCAATCTTTCCAGTCCAGTGTTCCAAGCCAATGGTCTTCTGCTCTTCCCTCATGATCATCATGATCATGAGTCAGGTCACATGACATGGGCGATCATGGTCACCATGATCATGATTGATCTGAGCAAATTTTTCTACAGGAGTTGTTTGCTGTTGCCTTCTTCTGGGCAGTGTCTTTACAAGACGGGTGACCCCAATCATTATCAATACTTTTCAGAAATTGTCTGCCTGGCATCAGTGGTCACATAACCAGGACTTGTGATATGCACCATCTGCTCATATGACCATCCACCACCTGCTCCCCTGGCTTTACGTTACCCTAATTGGGGCAGGGGCTAAGGAGGTGCTACACTTTGCCCTAGAGTGACCTGCAAGGCTAGTGGAGAGAAAGAATGCCTTACTTCTCTTTTGGCAGGGGATTATCTCCACCCCACCACCCTTTCTCCAATTCTCACAAAATTCCATCACTTCCTTCAGCTACTGTATCTCATCATCCCTACCAGATCTTCCCCGTCATCTTGCTTTCTGTGGCAAAAGAGGGATGCTTGTAACTCTTAAGGAGTGAGTGAGGACTGGGTTAAACTTGGGCCAAGACCATCTCAATCCAAAACTCCAAGCTTGTGTTCTTTTAATGGAAAACTTGACCAGAGTTGAAAATTTTTTAGAAAATGAGCTCAGAACTTGGCAGGGTTTGTAAATCAGATAAAAACTGTTGTTTATCTTTCTGTTTGCTTTGGCTTTGTTGTCCTTTTACTGGTCACTTGTTTCTCCCACTTGATATCAGATTCTGTGCAGAGTCCAATTAATTGATCCTAGATTACGGGCCAATAGAAGTCAATCATCAACAACAAGACCTGCACTTGTGTGGCTTTTTTACTTAGCAATACATCCCCAAGGATTTTTTTTTTGCAAAACCAATTCCCAACCCCAAACTCCAACCCAAAAACTCAACCCCAAATCCCAACTCAAAACCCAACTCAAAACCACAAACCTTAAACCCCAAATACAAACCCAAACCGTAAACCCCAACTCTAAAGTGAAAACCCAGTCCAACCACAACCTCAAGCCCAACCCTAAAGCCAAAACCCCGAAACACAACCCCAGCACAAACCCCAAACCATAACCTTGAACCCGAACTCCAAAACACAACTCGAGCAAAAGCCCCAAACCTAACCTTAGTGTCTTAAACCTCAACATTCCACCCACCCACTCCACCCTCCACTCCTCCAGCCCCAACCCTAAACCAAAATGGCAGATGCAACCCTGAGCACCAAGCCCCAAAGTACAACCACAGCCCAACCCTCATACACAAACCCAATCCCAACTTCTTAAATCCCAACACCCCACCAACCCACACCAGTCCCTACCATCCAACCCCACCAACCCTAACCACCACAAGCCCACCCGATTCTACAACACTCTACCCCAACACCTGCTCCCTCACTTCCCTCACCACCCCTTCTGTCTTGGATAGATACATGGAAAGGATAGGTTACAGGGATTATGGGTCAAGCAGGGCAAATGGGTCTAGAATAGGTGAGAAGTTAGTTACATTCAGCACGGTCCAGCTGGGCTGAAGGATCTCTTTCCACGTTGAATAACTAGAATTTACTGAAGGAATCTGGAATTAATCATGGGAATAAAATTGAGATGTAACTGAAAGTGTGATTAAAAACTTGCTTCTGAATGAACAACCTATTAGACAAAGGGCCTGAAGCATTGTTGAGGATCCCTACCACCCGTCCCACAATCTCTTTGACCCACTGCAATCAGGAAGGACGCCAGGACTAGGACTGCCTGTCAAGGTAACAGCTTCTTCCCTCAGGCTGTGAGACTAATGAATACTCTGCCACCCCCAAGGTCTGAGTACTCGAGCAGTGAGCTATTTAATGTTTACTGTTTGCATGTTCTCCAAGAGGACCACAACCTTGACATTGGGCTTGGAGGCTTTCATGCCTCAGTGACCCAGAGAGCTATGCTGGCTGGAGTCAGGACTTTATACTTTGGCTCTTGGTAGGGTCACCCATGTCAAATAGGTCAAAGGGCAGAGGTCAGACTAAGAGTGATCTACTAGTCCTCCAGGTTCGGGGGTTTAGCTCAGAGCTAACAACCTCAGTGGTAACACAAAACTGTTAGAGAAACAGCGGTGAAGAATCCTTCTTCATCTGAGTGCGATGGTATTCCTGAGTCTCCACCCGGGACTTGCATGATTGACAGTGGTGAAAACTGGGGCCCTGACACGATGAAGGATTTCCGAACACTGCCAGAGATGGAGGACATTCATTGCTGCCCTAGATGCAGTGGTGCAATGGGCAGCAGAGAGAGAGTTTACATTGTGGTGTACTACATGCTCTTTGAATTATATTTTATTAACTTACTTATGGTAATATTTTGCTTTATGTGCTGTACGCAATATACAGTATGCTTGTATGGGTGTACCGTGGTCCAGAGGAATGCTGTTTTATTTGTTTGTATATATATACAGGCAGGTGACAATAAACTTGAACATACTGGAGAGAAAGAAAGAAAGAAAGAAAGAAAGAAAGAAAGAAAGAAAGAAAGAAAGAAAGAAAGAAAGAAAGAAAGAAAGAAAGAAAGAAAGAAAGAAAGAAAGAAAGAAAGAAAGAAAGAAAGAAAGAAAGAAAGAAAGAAAGAAGCAATAAATATTGAGAACGTGAAATGAAGAATCCTTGAAAGTGAGTCCGTAGGTTGTGGAAACATTTCAATGATGGGGCAAGTTAAAGTTGAGTGAAAGTTATCCCCTTTGCTTCAGGAGCATGACGGTTGAGGGGCAATAACTATTCCTGAACCTGAAGGCTCTTGTGCCTTCTTCCCTGATGGGAGCAGTCAGCAGAGAGCATATTCTGGGTGGTGAGCGTCCCTCATGCTGCTTTCCTACAACAGACATTCATATAGAAGTGCTTAATGGCTGGGAAGACTTTACTCATGATGGACTGGACTATATCTATTACTTTTTGTAGGAATTTTAGTAGGATTTTCCATTCAAAGGCATTGGTGTTTCAATAGCAGCCAGTCAATATACTCTCCATTACACTTCCATAGAAGTTTGTCAAAGTTTTAGATGTCATGTCGACTCCCTGCAAATTCCTAAGGATGTACAGATTTCACTTCCTGTACGTGCTGGGCCCAGGACAGGGGTTGCCCAAAATAATGACACCAAAGAATGCTGATCTTGTCCACTTCTAATCCTCCAATGAGTGCCAACGAGCCATGGACATGCTACGTTGGCGGCAGAAGCATAGCGACCCTGCGATCTGCCCCCAGCACATCCTCGAACTGCGTTGGTCATTGACGCAAGCGGCACACATCACGGTGTGTTTCGATGTACGTGTGGCAAATAATCTTACACCTTTTCACTGGGCTTGTGCAACCAAACGAAAATAGCCTCCAACGACAGGAATAGAAATGAAAACAAAGATTTTTATGGTGTGCAGATACGTATTGGACAGATAACCAAAAGCTATTTCTGGAGCTGTTTAAAGATAGCTCAGAATGTGCAACGCAAGCTGTCTTCCTGTTCAATCCTTGCCTATTGCAGGAGGCTGAAAGGCTTTCAAGGGGGTTAAGTATCATCGTTACATGCACTTGTATTGAGGTCATAGTTGTATAGTTTATGAGCACCACACAGTCCATCAATCTGCCAAGTTTGGGGGTGTTTAGGGAGCGTTAGGTCTGGCATCATTGATTTATCTTGCATGAGCAGTACGCTTTGCAGGTGCAAACTACAAAGACTTTACACAGCTGTGCAACAAGGCAACTGCCGTGCCTCTGTGGCCTATGAATTGTGACCGAATTTCGAAGAGTTTGGTATCAAGATGTAAGCGGAGAAGGTGTAGAGTGCTTAGTTTCAGACCTACGTAAGTGAAGAATATATTTGCTTTCCGCATACATCGAATGCACATTCTCACACAGCCTTCATTCAAAGCCTGGTCGCAAGCAATGCCTCCTGTTACAGACTCTGGCAGAATCACCTTTTAATCCGTTTCATTACTTCGAGGAGGTTTTACTCAAACTGCAGCGAAAAATGCAAATTTTGATCTAATAAATAACAATGAGAAAACCAGAAGCCATCTGTTTACTGTGCTATGTTAAACCATCAACAAGATCCTTATCTGCTCTGTCACAGGGTTGCGTCGTGGTTTCAGATTGGCTGCAATTTTTAGTATGCATCTGAGGGGCAGCACAACAGCATTTGCGGTTAGCACAACACTTTACAGTACCAGGCGTTCAATTCCCGCCACTGCCTGTAAGGAGTTTGTACGATCTCCCCCGTGAGTGTCTGGGTTTCCTCCGGGTGCTCTGGTTTCCTCCCACAGTCCAAAGACGTATTAGTTAGTAGATTAATTGGCCTGTGATTAGGCTAGGATTAAGATAAGGGTTGTTGGATGGCATGACTCAAAGGACTGGAAGAGTTTATCCCACAATGTACCTCAATAAATAAATAGACATTGACATGAGTATTTTTTTTAAAATTGATGAACAGCAATTAAAAACAGTTTAGTATTGGTTGGGTTTTGTAAATGATCTCTTATAATATATTTGCATAATGGGCTTATACAACTCCCGGAATAAATCTCATTACTGCGTCTTTTCTGGTGAAGTAAGATGTCACTTTGATCCTCCATCCCACTTCCCACTCTGACCTCTCAGCCCCTTGATCTCTGACACTTCCAACTAACAGCAGTGTAACCTAAAGAAACAGTGTCGCTTCATCTTCCAGCCTTCGCAACATAACACTAGTTCCATAGTTTCAGGCACAAAAATGCTGGGCACACCCTCTTCTCATTGCTACTATCAGGGAGGAGGTACAGGAGTCTGAGGTCACACACTCTGCATTTTAGGAACAGCTTTTCCCTGCTACCATCTGATTTCTGAATAGACATTGAATCCATGAACACTACCTCACCATTTCTTTCTTTTTCTACTCTCTTCTTGTATCACTTTTTAATTTAAGTTTTTGTATATAAAGTGGAAAAGCACATGTATATAGCTAAGGTGCCCCAAGACTTTTGCATAATATTGTAGTAATTTTATGTATTGCACTCTACAGCTACCACACACAAAAAAAAAACAAATTTCATGACAGATGTGAGTGATGATAAACCTGATTCTGATATGGGTCTCTATCGTGGACTGAGAGTGGGAAAAGGAGAAGGGAGGGGGGAGGGAGCGGGAAGCACCAGAGAGATCTTCTGTAATGATCAATAAACCAATTGTTTGGAATCAAGTGACCTTTCCTGGTGCCTCAGGGCTGAATGTGTCTACACCTGTGGCCCCGGTCGACCCCAGCACTCCTTCTCTGCCACCCGTCACTCCCCCCTCCCGTGGCACTCTGACCCCCGACAATTCCAAACGTCCTTTGCTCCAGCCAGATTTACAAATCTGATCTCTGCTTCACATTGACAAATACAGTACTGCGGAGAAGTCTTAGGCACCGTAACTATCTATCTGTGTGTCTAAGACTATATATATATGTGCACCTGACTGTAATTGATGGATTTTATTGTTATTGTACTGCTGCTGCATAACAATGAATTTCACAACATAAGCTAGTGATATTAAACCTGATTCTGATTCTAAATTCAGCAGGCCAGGCACCATTGATTGAAGAATAAACAGCCGTAGCTTCAGGACAACACCCTTCAACAGGGCTGGAAAGGAAGGGGGAAGGCGCCAGAATAAGAAGTTTGGGGAAGTAAAAAGAAGACAAGGCTAGAGGATGATAGGTGATGACAGATTGGGGGGAAGGGGTATGACCATGGCCCATTCTCCTCTTTCATCAGATTTCTTCTGCAGCCCCTTACCTTTTCCACCGATCGTCTCCCAGCTTCTCACTTCAAGTCCTCCCCCACCCCCCAACTTCCCCCTCACCTGGCCTCACCTCTCCACTTCTAGCTTGTATGCCCCTCTCCCCACCTTCTTATTCTAGCTTTTCCACTCCCCCCCCCCCACTTCCAATACTGATGAAGGGTCTCGGCCGAAATGTCAACTGTTTATTTCACCTCCATAGATGCTGCCTGTGCCACTGATTTTCTCCAGCATTTTGCATGTGTTACTCTGGATTTCCAGCTTCAGGCATGGTTTTGCCTTTCCATTTACACTGCCTCTGGACCTGGATTTTCCAACCTGAGGTCCACAGACCCCTTGGATAATGTTAGGGGTGCATGGCGTAAAAAACAATTTGGCAGCCCCTGCTCTAGACCTTCACCCCTTCCAGGTTCAGGAGCAGTTATTACCCCTAACCATCAGGCTCTTGAACCAAAGGGGATAGTTTCACCAATCCCAATACTAAACTGATCCCTCAACCATTGGGCTCACTTTCAAAGACTCCTCATCTCACGTTCTTGATATTTATTGCTTATTTTTAATATTATTATTATTTTTGAAACATAATACAGTGAATGCCTGCAAGAAAACGAATCTCAGTTGTATATGGTGACAAATAAAGTTCAAAGTTCGAAGAAAATTTTCTTAGCAAAGTACATATATGTCAACCCTGAGATTCATTTTCATGTGGGCATACTTAATAAATTTGTAGAGTAATAACCATTCTTCAGATGACTCAACGGAGGCCGGCGATCAATTCTATGCTGTGGATTGCTGGGGCAACGGGGGCGAGCAGCTGATGCCAGGAAGGGTCAATAAGCTTATCAGGAAAGCTGGTTCTTTTCTGAGGGTGGAAAAGGATTTCCTTGTGACTGAGAGGAGGACGCTGCAGAAGCGGTGGGGCCTTATGGACAATCCCTCTCACCCCCTCCATGACAAACTGGACAAACTGAGGAGAACCTTTAGTAACAGATTGATTCCACCGAGGTACACCACTGAACGCGACATGAGATTCTTTCTCCCTGTGGCTATGAGACTCTACAACTCCTCCTCCTGAAGTATGTAAGTACAGAGTTTCATTGTACATCTGTATTTGGCATTATTACTTTTTAGCACACATTTTGTATTTATTTTTGTACCTCAATGCATACACTTTGTATTTTGAAGTCTATATTTCTGACTGAGCAACCTTGCAACAATAATTTCCTTCGGGATAAACAAAGTTTTATCTTCTGTTATCTTATAACAGAATCAATGAACAGCTACCCAGCTTGGGCATTCAACCAGAGTGCAGACGAGAACAAGCTGTGCAAACACAAAAAGAAGAAACAATAATAAATAAATAAGCAATTAATATTGAGAACATGACACGAAGAGTCCTTAAAAGTGAGTCTATAGTTTGTGGGAACATTTCAATGATGAAGTTGAGTGAAAGTTGCCCTCTTTGCTTCAGGAGACTGATGAATGAGGGGTAGTAACTGTTCCTGAACCTGGTGGTGTGGGTCCTGAGACTCCTATACCATCTTCCTGAAGGCAGCAGTGAGCAGAGAGCACGTTCTGGGTGGTGGGGTTCCCTGATGATGGATGCTGCTTTCCTACAATGGAATTTCATGTTGATGTGCTCAGTGGTGGGAAGGGTTTTATCCATGATGGACTGGACCATATCCAATACTTTTTGTAGGATTTTCTGTTTCCCTACTCGCCTGTCCGTTTACCCTCCACTATTGATCTGTAGAAGTTTGTCAAAGTTTTAGATGTCATGCCGAATCTCTGCAAACTCCAAAAGAAGTAGAAGCGCTGCCGTGCTTTCTTTGTAAAACGAGCAAACTTCTGCAGATATACCGTTGACAGTATCCTGGTCTGGTGCGGCAATTTTGATGCACGGGAACGTGCGGAGCTGCAAAGAGTCGTGGACTCAACCCAATACATCACTGGCGCATCCCTCTCCACCATCGGTAGTATCTATAGGAGATGCTGCCTCAAGGAGTCCATGTCCGTCATCAAAGATCCCCTCTATCTGCATCATGGCATCTTCTTGCTAGTACCATGGGGCAGAAGGTACAGAAGCCTGAAGTCCCTCACCACCAGTTTGAGGAACAACTGCTTCCCTTCAACCTGTTAGTTAACCCCCCCCAACTGCAACGACCCTGATTATTACCTCAGTAAGGCAACACCATGACCACCTTGATCATTTTGCACCAAAATAGACATGTATTTTGTGGGTCTGCTTGTCCTTTCTTGTTAAAATTTGTCTATGATTTATGGTTAATTTGTTTACCTTGCAGACGCTGCTCATACGTTGCTATATGCCTGTGATGCTGATACAAATAACCCTTCATTACACTTTTGCACACATGTGCAAAGTTCAAGAACTGAAAAATAAGACAAGCTTGCAAATGAAAAATAATCCGGAGGTGTCAAGAGTCCTTGGAAAGTGAGTCTGTAGGTTGAAGAAGAGTTCTGAGTAGTGGTGAGTGAAGTTATCCACGCCCGTTCAGGAGGCTGATGGTTGTTCCTGAACCTGGTGATGTGAGACCTAAGGCTCCTGTACTTCCTGCCCCATTGTAGTAGCAAGAAGAGGACATGGCCTAGATGGTGGGGGTCTTTGATGGTAGCATGCATATGCATTCAAAGGTTTTGCCTGTGATGGACTGGGCTGTATCCACCACTTTCTGTAGACTTTGCCATTCCTGGGCATTGGTGTTTCCATACCAGGCAGTGATGCAGCCAGTTCAGACACTCTCAAATTTTAAAGCACATTTATTATCAATGTATGTATACATTATACAACCTTGAGATTTATCTCCTTACAGGCAGCCATGAAACAAGAAACTTAAAAGAACCCATAAAAAAAGAATGAGTTCTGACAAACATCCAATTGCAGAGAGGAAAAAAGAGCAAATTGTGCAAACAATAAAAGTTAGGAAATAGCATTTAGAATGAAAGTGAATTCTCAGATACAAGGCCTAGAGCAGGCCCACAGCCTTAGCCTCAGTTTAGTATGTAGGGGAATAAACATCTCAGAGCCCACAGACACGGACCCTGGAGCAGCCATAGCAGGCCCAAAGCCTTAGCCTCAGTGCGGTGAAGAGATGAGTAAATGTTGCAGAGTGGCAAATGGAATCAGTCCGACCCTCGCCTCTGGTTCTGACACCCTGCCTTATCAAACCATCTGGCCCAGTGTTTAAATTATCTAAACATTGGGTCATTTCTCACTCTCGGACCCGGGCTCTGCTGGATTGATACTCTCTGGGCCTGGACCCTGCCGCCATGTTTCAGCCCGTATTTGATCTTTCCATATCAACCCCGCACTTAGATCAGTCAAAGTTCGCTCTCGGTTTAGGTGAACGGGACTTGAATCTGCCTCCCCTTTACTCCAACTTTTCACCAGTACCCTCTCCCTGATTTGGAAACATAGAAAACCTACAGCACAATACAAGCCCTTTGGTCCCTAATGCTGTGCCGAACACGTACTTACTTTAGAAATTACCTAGGGTTACCCATAGCCCTCTATTTTTTTAAGCTCCGTGTATCTATCCAGAAGTCTCTTAAAAGACCCTATCGTATCCACCTCCACCACCATCGCTGGCAGCCCATTCACGCACACACCACTCTCTGCGTAAAAGACTTACCCCAACATCTCCTCTGTACCTACTTCTAAGCACCTTAAAACTGTGTCCTCTTGTGCTAGCCTGGGAAAAAGCCTCTGACTATCCACGTGATCAATGCCTCTCATCATCTTATACACCTCTATCAGGTCACCTCTCATCCTCTTTCGCTCCTATTTTCAAAAGGTATGCTCTGGAATCCAGGCAACATCCTTGTTGATTTTTTTCTCGAATATGCTTCGATGTTGCCCTGACCTTGCCTCACATCCGCATACTTCGCCCCTTGGCTCAGCCTCGCCTCTTCATTGTTTTCTGTGATCGCTTGCCATAATCTATTACAGAAAAAGTGTTATTAGTAACGATTTTATGACATTTCTAGTTTTGTGAACCACCAGTAAGCTGTCGCTTGCCCTCCGCTGTGCCATCTTAAGCTGAAAGCTTATTTGTGCTTTTGACAAGAAATTGGACATTGAATTGACTTTATATCATGTTCTGAAAAGATTTGAACTGGTGATCCAGGGGCAGGCATGTCATGCAATTAGTAAAGATTGACTAATCCTGCACACTTCAGGAAAGATCCTTAGCCCATTTCTGGTAGGTGTGCTTCTTTATTGAATAAGCTATTAGAGACCAACAGAACATTCAAATGAATGCTTTAACTCTGAGTTCCCAGTAAGTTGAAAGTCAAATAAGTGATTTAAATGTTGTGGCTAGAGATCTCTTTAAATAGAATTGATTTGAGCTGCTATTTCCAAAGGGACAGGACTGCTGCAAGAACAGTCTTCTCACTAATGACGGAAAGTGTGAATTTTCTGTAAGTCTCTGCAATATAGAACTCGATAATGCTCAAAATTCCTTCAAATTCTCTGTCACAAATCCAATTCGCTTTTTAGTCCGGATAAAAAGGAAAATCAATACAACCTCAGTGCAGTCGCATCAGCACTGAATCCCAACGAGAATGAAATATTAACTATAAAAAGCAGATTTCAAAAGAACACAGTATGGAGGTTACACTTAATAATGAACAGTGCTCACCCAGTTGCGTTTTAAATCGTGAATGTAAGCTGCTTTAATGATGTTGTAATAGCTCCTGATATTATTCTTAGACGCCACACAGGGAGTGGGTTGTTGTTGATCCTTTCTGTGCCTTGTGGCGCATTGGACAACAACCTTGCCACTTCTTTTCCTTCAGTCTGTTTTTAATGAGGCCGCGTTGCTAGCTTGACGCTCAACCCAGCACGGACGGCAGGTATGCAAAGGTACCACCAGGATTCAAACCCGAGACCGCTCGCCTCGAAGTCTAGTGTGGATGTAACTACACTACCGATTGGTTACTGGAGCGGGATATTGATTTACAACAGATTTCACTGAAATCTGATTGCACTAATTCCATTTTTCACAATATTATCTGAAAGCTTTGATGTCACCGGGATCAAATAATGAATGATGTTCCTAACAGTTTGGCCGCTGTTTCATGATTGCTTTTGCAACAAGTTGTTCAAAGGAGAAAGCAGGAGCGGAATTTGCCATTGGAGATGTGGAAGGTGTTGTCTACCTGTAATTTACCTAGTTCTAGAACAGATGTGGAAGCCTTCTTTTACCTGCCCAATGCTGAAATGGATATGGGAGCTGCCTTTTTCCACATGCCCAGTTCTTCCGGTTCAAGTTGGCGTTGGTGAAGCCCAACAAACAAAATAAAGAATACAATTAAATACTTTATTGATAACACGCTTTCTTGTAAAATTTATGGTAAATGGTCACTGTAGACAATGGAGGGGCTGATTCGAGGGTTGAAGTATGTGTGTGTGCGAGGTGAAGTTGAGGTGAGGTCGAGGCATGTTTGAGGCAGAGTCGGGCGAAAGAGAGGTAGGTTCAAGGCCTGTCCACTTGAACTGAGAGCGAGGTTTGTTCAGTCTAAGCATTTGATTGATCTGGAAAGGTCAGGTATGGGGCAAAACATGGTGGCAGGATCAAAGCCCAGGGCATATCGATGCAACATCTCAAGGTTGTATAATGTACACATACTTTGATAATAAAGGCACTTTGAACTTTTGAAACAATCTAGAATGGACGTCGGAGCTGGCTTTCCCCACATGTCCGGTTCTAGAATAAACAGGGGCAGCATCCTTCTTTTACCCACCCAGCTCCAGAGCAGGCATGGTCACTATTCATCACCTGCGCAGTTCTGGAATAGATGTGGACATGGCCTTCTTCTATCTGTCTAGTTCTAGAACAGACATGGGAGCTGCCTTCATCTACTGCCCAGATCAGGATTGGGAGCTGCCTTCTTTTACATGTCCAGTACTAGAACGGATGTAGGAGCTGTCATCTATCTGCTCATGTAGCAGATGAGCAGCTGTCCTTTGCCACCTGTCCTGGTAAACGTGCATCGTCTTAAGAACTTCCATCTGTTGTCCTTGCAGTCGTTTGCTGATAAGTTCTCACACAACTTTGCACTGGCCTACATTTCTCTTTTTGGAGTGAGATATACCAGATATGGGTCCTAATGCCCTTCCCTTGGACAAAATTGGTGGCATGGAGAGCGGAGACTTGCAGCTTGGGCAACTGCCAGTCTCCCATAAAAAAAAACCCTGCCCAGGCTTGCGCCCTGGAGACTTTCCAAGGTGCAAATCCATGGTCTATCGAGACTAACGGAGGCCTACACACACCAGGAATGGAAGGGTCAAAACAAGAATGTTACTTTACAGTTAAGTAAATATATGATGTTGGCATAAAACTTTGATTGGAGCACATGCTTTTGCCAAACAGTTCTAGATCTTGCCAAACTGAGATTTAATATGCACGTTCATTTGATCATAAACCAGCACTCAAGAGAAAAGGTGATAGTTCCAAATAGGTTTTCAGGGGTCTCAGCCTGAAAAATCAATCCTTCATTCCTGTCCGTAGATGCTGCCTGACCTGCTGAGTTCCTCCGGCATTTTGAGTGCATTGCTCAAGATTTCCATCATCTACAGGATCTCTTGTGTTTATGAGTGTACAGGTAAGCTATCTTCCTTTGGCAGGACAGGCTGAAACAGTGTCATTCCATATCCCTGGACCCCAACACAGTTCAAAGTTCCACCTATGTTAATCATGTGGTGTTCTGATAAAGGGTCTCAGTCAACCTGATGGCATGAGCATTCTGGTAATTTTTTCCCTCACCCTTCCCTCTTCTCACCTTTCACCTCAGGCAGTTGAAGAAGTTTGGTGTGGGCCCCCAAATTTTAAGAAGTTTCTATAGGGGCACAAATGAGAGCATCCTGACTGGCTGTATCACTGCCTGGTACGGGAACTGTACCTCCCTCCATCGCAGGACTCTGCACAGAGCGGTGTGGACAGTCCAGTGCTCTGTAGATATGAGCTTCCCACTGTTCAGGACATTTACAGAGACAGGTGTGTAAAAAGGGCCCGAAGCATCATTGGGGACCCAGGTCACCCCAACCACAATCTGTTCCAGCTGCTATCATCTGGGAAATGGTACCACAGCATAAAGGCCAGGACCAACAGACTCCGGGAAAAGCTTCAACCAGCAGGCCATCAGACTGATAAGTCCATGCTGACACAACTATATTTCTAAGTTATATTGACTGTCCTGTTGTACATACTATTTATTATAAATTGCTATAAATCACACATTGCACATTTAGATGGAGATGTAACGTAAAGATTTTTACTCCTCATGGATATGAAGGATGTGAGTAATAAAGTCAATTCTATTCAGTTTTTCTATTCCCCACTCTGAATTTTTCTCCTCACCTGCCTATCACCTCCCCATGGTATCCTTTCTTTTTTCTTTTCTCCCATTGTCCTCTCTCCTCTCCTTCTGTCTTCATGTCAGTAGTTGTGATACGCCCAGTCAGAACCCTCTCCACCACATCTGTATTTTGTTGGAGTTTTTGGTGACACATAGGATCTCCTCAAACTCTTAATGAAGTAGAGCTTCCTATATTATATAACACCATTTCTCAGGTCTTCACCCCACGGGTAATGGCATCTCCTTCTCATCCACGTCCCTTTTTAGATGCAGTGAAGGGTTTCTGCCTCCATTGCATTTATTGGCTAAAGTATAGTGTTCCTCAGGGAAGTCTCACTGAGACTGTGTGATAAAACAGGAATCAAGCTACAGCTGTGGTCACTTCAGGTTCTACTGCAGTTGTACAAGGCCTTGGTGAGACCGCACCTAGAATATTGTGTGCAGTTTTGGTCCCCTAATCTGAGGAAAGACATTCTTGCCATAGAGGGAGTACAGAGAAGGTTCACCAGATTGATTCCTGGGATGGCAGGACTTTCATATGAAGAGAGACTGGATCGACTAGGCTTATACTCACTGGAATTTTGAAGATTGAGCGGGGATCTTATTGAATTGTATAAAATTCTAAAGGGATTGGACAGGCTAGATGCAGGAAGATTGTTTCCGATGCTGGGGAAGTCCAGAACGAGGGGTCACAGTTTAAGGATAAAGGGGAAGCTTTTTAGGATCGAGATGAGGAAAAACTTCTTCACACAGAGAGTGGTGAATCTGTGGAATTCTCTGCCACAGGAAACAATTGAGGCCGGTTCATTGGCTATATTTAAGAGGAAGTTAAATATGGCCCTTGTGGCGAAAGGGATCAGGGGGTATGGAGAGAAAGCAGGTACAGGGTACTGAGTTGGATGATTAGCCATGATCATACTGAATGGCGGTGCAGGCTCGAAGGGCCAAATGGCCTACTCCTGCACCTATTTTCTATGTTTCTATACAGTGAGAATGTGATAAAATTGCAGAGGTGCATTGGAAATTTGAAGATGTTGTCAGGAATATTTTATTTTTATTTTTGCACTACTTATGTAATTTAACTTTATATATATATATATATATATATATGTATATATCCTTATTGTAATTCAGATTCATAGCTATGAGGCGAACCTGTCCAGGCTGGGGTTCTTTTCATTGGATCAAGGGAGACTGAGGTGATATCAAACAGAAATGCACGTGTTTAGGAGGAAAGGCCCACTTCCCTTGCCAGAGATGTCCATGGCTATTATTATCAGAAAAAAGCCTATCCAGGCCTTTGAGCCATGCCGCCCAGCAATTGCCCAGTTTAATCCGAGCTTAACTGTGGGACAATTTACCAATTAACCTACTAAACGATAAGTCTTTGGACAGTAGGGGGAAACCCACACAATCATACACACGCCTTACGGGCAGTGGCTGGAGTTGAACCCGGGTTGCCAGTACAGTAAGGCGTTGTGCTGACCACTGTGCTACTGTGCCACCCCAGTTTTCCGTAGTCTCAAGTTGGTTTTTTTCTTCACTACAGGCTGTGTCTTCAACTCTTCAGGTCTTTAGCTTCAGATTTCAGCACCCAAGCACTTCTTTCTCCTTTTCTACATTTTAAAATTGCTTAAACCCTGATCTTTATTCAAGCTTTTGTGCTATTTGTCTTCTTGTCAAGACTTAGAGTACTAGAGGGCATAGATTTGAGTTAACGGATAAAGAGTTTGGAGGGAAGTTGAAGAATTATTTTCCACTCAAAGACTGGCATAATGGGTTTTGGAGCAGATCATACTCAAAGAGCGATGCCTCAAAAAAGATGGTGTCCATCATTAAGTACCATCATGCCTTATTCTCATTGCTGCCATCAGGAAGGAAGTACTGGAGCCTGAATTGAATTGACCTTATTTCTTACGTCCTTCACATACATGAGGAGTAAAAATCTTTATGTCTCTGTCTAGATGAGCAATGAGCAATTTGTAGTAATTTGTAATAAATAGTATGTGCAACAGTGCAGTCAACACAGCATAGAAATACAATCGCATCAGTCTGATGGCCTGGTGGAAGAAGCTGTTCCAGAGCCTGTTGGTTTTAAGGCTGCGGTACTGTTTCCCAGATGGTAGCAGCTGCAACCGTTTGTGGTTGGGGTGACCCAATGATCCTTCAGGCCCTTTTTACGCACCTGTCTCTGCAAATGTCCTGGATAGTAGGCAGTTCATATCTACAGAAGCGCTGGGCTGCCCGCACCACTCTCTGCAGAATGAAGCCACACACTCAACGATTCAGGAACAGCATCTTCTCCTCTGCCGCCTGATTTCTGAATGGGCGTTAAAACCGTGAACACTACCTCACTACTTTTTTAGGTTCTATTTTGCACTACTTATTTAATTTAACTATTTTATATATACTTATTGTAATTCAGTTTCTTTTCTCTATTATTATGTATTGCATTGTACTGCTGCCACAAAGGCAACAGCATATGCCGGTGCAATTAAAGCCAATTTTGATTCTGATCTGCTCTGAAACATTTCTCAACTGCAAATTACACAGATGAAGCCTTCAAGACCCAAACACTACAGGACAATGGAACGAGAGTTGGGAAATGGGATTAACCTAAGCAGCAACAGACACAAAATGCTGGAAGAACTCATCAGGCCAGGCAGCATCTATGGAGAAGAGTAAACAATTGATGTTTCGGGCTGAGACCCTTCTTCAGGACTGGAAAGGAAGAGGAGAAGTCAGAGTAAGAAGGTGGGTGGGGGGAGGAAGAAGTACAAGTTGGCAGGTGATAGGTGGAACCAGGAGAGGGGGAGGTTTGGAAGTAAAGAGCTGGAAAGTTGATTGGTGAAAGAGATAAAGAGCTGGAGAATGGGGAATCTGATAGGAGAGGACAGGAGATCATGGAAGAAAGGGAAGTGGAGCTCCAGGGAGAGATGATGGGCAGGTAAGGAAATAAGGTGAGAGAGGGAAACAGAAATGGGGAATGGGAAATGGTGAAGGGGGGAGGATGTCAATTACCAGAGATTAGAGGAATCAATGTTCATGTGCCAGGTTAGAGGCTACCCAAAGGCAACCACAGCCTAAATAGCTCCAATTATGTTCTGGTTTGGACATGATGGGCTTAATTGACTTTTACAGAATATAAATATCCATGATATGATAAAATTTACCCTTTCTTTAACTTTGTGAGTACAGTTGCAAATAAGTCCTCTCAAACATTGAACAGAAAGGTGAAGTTCTGTGAAGGTCCTTTAGCCCATGATGCTGTACTGACATTTTCACCTACTCCAGGATCAATCTAGCCCCCTCCCTCCCAATGAATCCATAAATCATCCAGTTGAGTAGGTTAGGACTTTATTCCCTGGAGTGTAGGAGAATGAGGGGGGATTTGACAGAGCTATACATAATTTGGAGGGGTATAGATAGGGTAAATGCAAGCAGGCCTCTTCCACTGAGATTGGGTGAGGCTAGAACCAGAGGCCATGGGTTAAGGGTGAAAGGCGAAATACTTAAAGGGAAATACTCAGAGTGTGGTATGAGCGACCAGCTGAAGTAGCAGATGTGGGTTTGATTTCAACCTTTAAGAGAAATTTGGACAGGCACATAAATGGGAGGGTATGGAGGGCCATGGTCCTGGAGCAGGTCAATGGTATAAGGCAGGTTAATAGTTTGGTAGGAACTAGATGGGCTGAAGGGCCCGTTTCTGTACTGTGGAGTTCTATGATTCTGTAACTTTACCCATTGATCCTGATCTATATCAATGTCATTGGCATAGTAGGCAGCCATCGATCCCAGGGGGTCACGGATTTGTACCTCTGGTGGACCGTGTCCTCTCCTGGGCAGGGAAGATTTGAAGAACCGGCTGTTGCCCACACAGAGGGATCCCCCTCTCCAAGGGAAGGGCAAGAGCCGACACAGCTTGGCACAGAGGTTGCCAGAGTGAAGTTGTAAGCAACATCAAACTGCCTTAGCGACATCAGCTCCAGATTTCTTCCTCAGGGTTTACTCCTGAAGCTTTTTCCATGGGTGGGCCTGGTCGCAAGGCAGCAGAGGTTTAAAATCAGAGTTCTCCTTCTCCTAGGAGGGCTGTCGTCCAAGGCTGACGAACCCCACCTGCCTGAATGCCATTAGCATGCTACTAAAGAATGCCATTTCTTCTCAATGACAGTAGTACGGTGCTGGGTATCTGCATATAAGCCTTTGGGATTAACAACATCAAACAAATAAGCAGCTCTTCCATGTGAACCCAGTTGCTTTGAGACATGAAACAAAAGCAGGTGCTGTAGTGTGGCCACATTAACACAAGGATTAGTCAATAGTTTCAGCCCAGGAAGTAACTGCAGAGCACACATTATCTAGCTTGAGACAAAGAAAATGCTTTTAATTATTTAATATACTTGACTATAAAATGACAACTGTGAGGAAGGCAGGTAGCTGGAATGGGACTCTACCACGAGGTGTGTGGTAGTTGGATTTGCATTAACCGGCGTGTCTTTGATCATGTGGTGTATAATGTGTCAGCAGCTTCTAAAGATGTACTCTTCCAACATCTGCAACTTTCAGTCACAGGGTCAAAGAAAAATACACTTCAACAACAGGCCCTTCAGCCCATCTAGTCCATGCCGAATCAGTTAAAGTACCTACTGCCATCGACCTGCACCTGGACCATAGCCCTCATACCCCTGCCATCCAGATACCTATCCAAACTTCTCTTAAACATTAAAATCAAGCTTACTTTGGCAGCTCGTTCTACACTCTCACAACCCTCTGAGTGAAAAAGTTTCCCCTCATGTTCCCCTTAAACTTCTCACCTTTCGCCCTTAACCCATGACCTCCCACCCAACACACACAAAATGCTGGTGGAATGCAGCAGGCCAGGCAGCATCTATAGGGAGAAGCACTGTCGATGTTTCGGGCCGAGATCCTTCGTCAGGACTCAGTGGAAAAACTGCTTGCTTTTACCTTATCTGTACCCCTCATAATTTTGTATTGTGTGGGCCACTATCAGGTCACCCCTCAATCTCCTATGTGCCAAGAAATGAAGTCAAGTCAAATCGCTTTTTATTGTCATTTCGCCCATAAACTGCTGGTATAGTACACAGTAAAAATGAAACAACATTCCTCCAGGACCCTGGTGCTACATGAAACAACACAAAACTACACTAGACTATATGAGACAGCACAAAGCTACACTAGACAATGTAAAACAACACAAAAACTGCACTAGACCACAGACCTACACAGGACTACATAAAGTGCACAAAACAGTGCAGGGTAGTACAATAATTAATAAATAAATAAACAAACAAACAAACAAACAAACAAACAAACAAATAAATAAATAAATAGATAGATAAATAAATAACAAGACAATAGGCACAGTAGAGGACAAATTTCAATATAATGATAAATGATGTAGATGTCAGTCTAGACTCTGAGTATTGAGGAGTCTGATGGCTTGGGGGAAGAAGCTGTTGCACAGTCTGGTTGTGAGAGCCCAAATGCTTTAGTACCTTTTCCCAGACGGCAGGAGGGAGAAGGGTTTGTATGAGTGGTGTGTGGCATCCTTCACAATGCTGTTAGCTTTGCGGGTGCAGCGTGTGGTGTAAATGTCCATGATGGCGGGAAGAGAGACCCTGATGATCTTCTCAGCTGACCTCACTATCCGCTGCAGGGTCTTGTGATCCGAGACGGTGCAATTTCCAAACCAAGCAGTGACGCAGCTGCTCAGGATGCTCTCAATACAACCTCTGTAGAATGTGCTGAGGATGGGGAGTGGGAGACGAACTTTTCTCAGCCTTCGCAGAAAGTAGAGACGCTGCTGGGCTTTCTTGGCTATGGAGCTGGTGTTGAGGGACCAGGTGAGATTCTCCGCCAGGTGAACACCAAGAAATTTGGTGCTCTTAATGATCTCAACGGAGGAGCCGTCAATGTTCAGCGGGGAGTGGTCTCTTTGTGCTCTCCTGAAGTCAACAACCATCTCTTTTGTTTTGTTCACATTAAGAGACAGGTTGTTGGCTCTGCACCAGTCCGTTAGCCGCTGCACCTCCTCTCTGTAAGCTGACTCATCATTCTTGCTGATGAGACCCACCACGGTCATGTCATTGGTGAACTTCATGATGTGGTTCGAGCTGTGTATTGCTACACAGTCGTGGCTCAGTAGAGTGAACAGAAGTGGACTGAGCACACAGCCCTGGGGGGCCCCTATGCTCAGTGTGATGGTGTTGGAGATGCTGACCTATTCAGTCTTTCCTTGTGACTCAGGCCCTCCAAACCCAGCAACATCCTTGTAAATTTTCTCTGAACTCTTATGACCTTATTTACCTCTTTCCTGTAGGTAGGTGACCAAAACTGCACACAATACTCCAAATTAAGCCTCACCAATGTCTTTCACAACTTTAACATAGCATCCTGTTTCCTGTACTCTACACCAGGTCAATGTGCCAAAAGTTACTTTATGACTCTATCTACCTGTGCCTCCACTTTCAATAAATTATGGGCTTGTTTTCTCAGATCCCTTTGTTCTACCACGCTCTTCAGTGCTTGACCATTCACTGTGCAAGACATACCCTTGCTGGTCCGAAAGAAATACAACGCCTCGCACTTGTCCACATTAAATTCCACCTGCCATTTTTCAGCCCATTTTTCCAGCTGCTCGAGATCCCACTGCAAGATCTGATAGCCTTCCTCACAGTCCACTAAACTCCTAATCTTGGTGTCATCCACAAATTTGCTGATCCAGTCAATCACATTATCATCCAAATCGTTGATTAAGATCATTAGACCATAAGATACAAGAGCAAAATTAGGCCATTTGGCCCATCGTGTTTGCTTCACCATTTCATCATGGCAGATCCTGTTTTCCTCTCAGCCCCAGTCTCCTGACTGCTCCCCATATTCCTTCATGCCCTGACCAGTCAAGAACCTATCAACCTCTATTTTAAATACACATAAAGATTAGGTGTCCACAGCTGCCTGTGGCAAAGAATTCCCCAGATTCACCACAGTCTGGCTAAAGAAATCCCTCCTTATCTCTGTTCTAAAAGGATACCCGTCTATTGTAAGATTGTGTCCTCTTGTTTTAGATTCTCTCACCTTAGGAAACATCCTCTCCATATCCACTCTATCGAGGCCTTTCACCATCCAACAGGTTTCAATGAGATTGCCCCTCATTCTTCTGAATTCCAGTGAGTCCAGGCCCAGAGCCATCAAACACTCTTCTTAGGACAAGCCTTTCAAACCTGAAGTAATTTTTGTGAACCTCCTTTGAACCCTCTCCGATGTCAGCACATCCTTTCTTAGATAAGGGGCCCAAAACTGGAATTCAATCCAGAATCATTTTCATGGATGACAAACAACAACAGACCCTGCATCAATCTCCACTTTCAGTCACACCAGCCTTCAGTCAGAGAGGTAACCATCCACTACCACTCTTTGACTTCTCCCGCAAAACCAATGTCTAATCCAATTTACTACCTGATTTTGAATGCCAAGTGACTGAACCTACTTGACCAACCTCCCATGCAGGACCTTATCAAATGCTTTGCTAAAGTCCACGTAGGCAACATCCACTTCCTTGCCCTCATTAACTTCCCTGATAACTTCCTCAGAAACTCTATAAAATTGGTTAAACACGACCTACTATGCACAAAACTATGCTGACAATCCCTAATCAGTCCCTGTCTATCCTAATACTCACAGAGTATTTACTTACTGTCTGTTATGCCGCTGGCATTTAGGACAGTGATGAAGGTCTTCCATCTCTGGCGGTGTTCAGGGCTTCCTCTCAGTTTATACAACTGTCAGTCACGCAAATCTTGCATGGAGACTCAGCAATACCATCAAACTCAGATGTAGAAGGATTCTTCACTGCTGTTTCCATAACTACTTTGTTTTACCAGTCAGGGTTGTTAGCCTTGTTCTGAACCCCCAAACCTGGAGGACTGTTGGACCATGCTTAGTTTTGCCTCTACCCTTTGACCCATTTGGCATGGGTGACCTTACCAAGAGCCAAAGCATAAAGCCTTGACTCCAGACAATGTAGCTCTCGGTCATTGAAGCAAGCAAGAGTCCAAACCCTACGACAAGGTTCATTTTCATTTTCAATCTCTTTTTATTGATTTAAAAAAATTATATGAATAGATACAAATCAGAGGAGAAGTTTAGAAAAAGGTTGAGTTCCCTTAGAATAGCTTTCCCATAACTGATGTCAGATATTGTAAATGTTGCAATGTTTTAGGATCAGCTTCTTTCACTTCATTAATTACTTTTCCCTGCGCTTTCCAGTAGTAAACTGGAAGTATGATATAAGGTCAAGTATGTATTCTTCTAGAGGGTTCTTCCCTTACTGGAAAATGCCTGTGCTTGACTTTGTTTAACGTGGGGATGCTGATGCACGTGCAGCCGTCACACAATTCTTGATAGATCGGGGTCAAAATCCAGTGGCATGGAATGTAAGATGCCTGGGGACCCTTCACTGCCATTGTGATGTGTTGTCATCAGCCTCCAACCTCCACCGCTAAAGCCTTGGCTGGATTGCTCTTTCTCTGGAACCTTCCCCTTGACCTTTCCACCAGAGATGACCCCACCAGAATCTAAGATCCAGATGGCATCACGCTCAGGATCTTGGGGACACACATGCCTCTTCACCAGGAGAAGTTGACAATCATCAGAGAAAATCCCAGTGTTTATCCATCTGTCACCTATCAGCTCTTGCTCCTTCCCTCCCTTTACCCTCTTGTACTGGCTATCTCCCCTCTACCTTTCAGCCCCAACCTGAAATGTGAATTTCCATTTCCCTCACACAGATGCTGCCAACCTGTTGAAACATTAAAAATAGAACCATAAAAAATCTACAGCGCATTACAGGCCCTTCGGCCCACAATATTGAGCCGACCATGTAACCTACTCTAGAAACTGACTAGAATTTCCCCACTGCATAACCCTCTATTTTTCTAAGCTCCATGTACCTATCTAAGAGTCTCTTAAAAGACCCTATTGTATCCACCTCTACCACCTTCACTGGCAATGCATTCCATACACCCACCACTCTCCATGTGGAAAACTTACCTCTGACTTTATTCCAAGCACCTCAAAACTGTGCCCCCCCCATCATGTTATTCATTTCAGTCCTGGGAAAAAAGCCTGTCTAACCAAATGATAAATGCCTCTCATCATCTTATACACCTCTATCAGGTCACCTCTCATCCTCCACCGCTGCACGGAGAAAAGGCCAAGTTCACTCAACCTATTCTCATAAGGCATGCTCCCCAATCCAGGCAACATCCTTGTAAATCTCCTCTGCACTCTCTCTATAGTATCCACGTCGTTCCTGTGATGAGGTGACCAGAACTGAACATAGTACTTCAAGTGGGGTCTAACTAAAATCTTAGTTAAATGGAGTTCCATCAGCTTTTTGTGTGTTGTTCTAGATTGTTGCATCTGCAGTCTTCAGTATCTCTAGGGAAATAAATAGTTTTTTTCATTGAAATGGATTCTTTCTGGCAGTGGTTCATTTTGAAAGGGCAATGCTTGCATATGTCTCCAAGAAACGTTCAACATTCTTTGCCAATTCCTATTTCTGCAGACCAGACCAATCAGATAAGCTAAAAGTATTTTCTTTAGTGAGTCAATCACATTAAAACCTACCGAATGTTGAAAGGCCTTCATAGGGTGGAAGTGGAGATGATGTTTCCTATAGTATGGGAGTCTTGGACCAAAGTACATAACCTCAGAATAGAGGGGCGTCCATTTAGAATGGGGATGAGGAGGAATTTCTTTAGCCAGAGAAAGGTGAATCTGTGGAACTCATTGTCACAGGCGTCTGTGGAGGCCAAGTCATTGGGTATACTTAAGGCCGAGGTTGATAGATTCTTGATTGGTCAGGGCATGAAGGGATACAGGGAGAAAGTAGGAGATTAGAAACATAGAAACATAGAAAACAGGTGCAGGAATAGGCCATTCAGCCCTTTGAGCCTGCACCACCATTCAGTATGATCATGGCTGATCATCCAACTCAGAACCCTGTACCTGCTTTCTCTCCATACCCCCTGATCCCTTTAGCCACAAGGGCCATATCTAACTTCCTCTTAAATATAGCCAATGAACTGGCCTCAACTGTTTCCTGTGGCAGAGAATTCCACAGATTCACCACTCTCTGTGTGAAGAGGGCTGAGAGGGAAAATGATGAAATGGCAGAACCAACTCAATGGGCCAAATGGCCTTATCCTGCTCCTATATCTTATGGACTTATTAATTGTTCAAGATAGCAGACAAATTGATTAAAATGATGAACATGAACCACTTCAGGACAGCTCTGCTCCATCTGAAGGTAAATGTTGGTGTTAGTGTTGGTTAATTATTGTTACATGTATCAAGATACAGTGAAAAGTTATCTTTCATACAGTTCATACAGATCAAATCATTCCATAGTCCATTGAGGGAGAATAAGGTACAGCAATAACAATACAGAATAAAGTGTAACAGCTATAAGAAAGTGCAGAGCAGGTAGACAATAAAGTGCAAGATTATAGCAAGGTAGACAAGAGTCCATTTTATCATACAAGAGGTCTGTTCAATATTCTAGATTGCTTAATGTCATTTAAAGATGTTTCCTGTGGTGGAGGAGTCTAAAACGGGAGGACACAGCCTCAGAATAGGGGATGTCCATTTAGAACGGAGATGAGGAAGAATTTCTTCATCTAGAGGGTGGTGAATCTGTGGACTTTGTTGCCACAAGTGACTGTGGAGGCCAAGTCTTTGGGTATATTTATGGCAGAGATTAGTCAGGGCATGAAGGGATAGAGGCAAAGAGTCATAGAGTCATAGAAAAGTACAAAGAAACAAGCCCTCCGGTCATCTAGTCCATGTTGAACCATTTAAACTGCCAGGGGAAGGGGAGAAGGCAGGAGACTGGGCCTGTGAGGTAATGGATCAACTGCAATGAAATGGCAGAGCAGACTCGTTGGGCCAAATGGCCTAATTCTCCTTTCACTTTTCTCCTATATCTTATTCCTAGTACCTAAGTGTAAAGGAGAAGACACAATAACTGCTCTGGATCCAATGCAGCACAAAAAAAATACATACACAATAATATAAAGAAAGCAATAATAATAAAAACACAATAAATACATAAGTTAACTTGTATACGTAGATCGACTGTATGCCCATAAAATGATGCTAGGCATAGGAATGTCCATGCACGAGGTGACTGTCAGGAAATGATAAGGTAGTGGTGGCTGGGATGGGTTAATGGGTGGAGGTGTTGGTCAGTCTTACTGCTTGCGGTAAGAGTCCAATAACAACGGGATAGAAACAGCTTCGAGGAAGCAAATACAAATTATATCCCCAAAATGTAAAGAAGTGAGAGTCGAATGTCAGTGAGGAAATAAAGGCAATTATTATTACTTACAAATAGCAACTATTGGTAAAAACAAAATATTATCAGCATTAACAAATTAACCAGACCACCCAGTATTCTCATGCTTTTGATTCGCCTTCAGTGAAAGAATATTAAATGTATTAAAAAGTATTTAAGATGTGTTCATAAATCAGGAACAGCTTCTTCCCCTCTGACATCGGATTCCTGAATGGACTTTGAACCCATGGACACTACCTTGCTACTTGTCTTCACTTTTCCCACTACTTATTTAGCTTTCATACTTTCATACCGTGGAGGACTTCATCCAAAGACGATGTCCAGAAAAGGCAGCTTCCATCATTAAGGACCCCCATCACTCAGGTCATGCCTTGTTCTCATTGCTTCCATTAGGGTGGAGGTACAGGAGCCTGAAGGCACACACTCAGTAATTCAGGAACAGCCTCTTCCTGTCTGTCATCCGATTTCTGAATGGACATTGAACCCATGAACACTACCTCACTACTTTTTATTTCTTTTTTTTTGCACTACTTATTTAATTTATCCATTTAATATATATATTCAAACTGTAATTCATAGTTTTTTTCTCTGCTATTATGTATTGCATTGCATTGCTGCTACAAATTTAACAAATTTCATAACATATGCTGGTGATATTAAACCTGATTCTGATTCTGAATAGCAAAACAAAAGCAGACTAAAAGGCAAAATACTCTCATGAAATTTTTAATTCAGCAAAAACGATGCTGTAATTACTTTTCTAGTGCAGGCATAAGAACATAACATAAAAAGAATAGAACAGGAGTTGGCCATCTGGCCTGTTGAGCCTTCTCTGCCATTCAATAAGATCATGGCTGATCTGGCCATGGACTCATCTTCAGCTACCTGCCTTTCCCCCAAAACCCTTAATTCCCCTACAATGCAAAAGTCAAATCAAGTGTTCCTAAACGTTTTTATACCATTCACTGAGGTGTCGGTAGACTACCAGGTTGGGAAGCTCTCCTCCAGTGGGTCATATGGGCTCGATTTGGGAATAATAACAGTTGCTGTTTATTTACTCGTTCCATTTGCTGACACTGTCTTCCTTGGTCCTTCTACTCTCACTTCAAATTCCTTAGATTCTCAGATTCCCATTCTGACATACTTGAGGGCAAGAGTCCAGGAAGCTTTAGAGAGGGTGTCAGAGGAGATTTACCAGGACGCTGCCTCGATTAGAGAGCATTTTTTGTGGGGGTTGGTTTTTCTCTTTGGGGCAAAGGAGGATGAGAGGTGATTTGGTTGAGTACACGATGATAAGAGGCATAGATCGAGTAACAGCCAGGACCTTTTCCCAGGGAAACCATGAGGCAAAAATTTAAGTTAAGTACGGGGGAGGAATATCCGAGGTAAGCTATTTACTGCGTGCATTGTAAATATCTCTTTTGCGTGGAGTAGCGCTGCAATCTCATTGTCCTGAGCAATGGCTATAAAGTATCCTATTCTGTTTACATTGAGTGAATGCACTGCTCTGACGGGGGTGGTGCTGGCGACAGATACAGGAGCATTTTAAGAAACCTTTAGATGGGCATGGGTGATAGAAAAATGAAGGGTTACAGTATGTAGGAGGGAAGGATTAGATTGATCTTAGAGTAGGTTACAAGGTCCACATGTACTGTGCTTTAATGTTCTATGATCTTATCTCACTGTGCTCTCCATGCCTCCATAAACTCCCTTTAGGTGCTACCATTCACCCACATGTGGAAGTATTACAACTGGTTTATTATTGTCACATGGACCAAGGTACAGTGAAAAGCTTGTCCCGCATAAATCCACACCAGGACCAGTCGACTCTAAAACAGATAATTCACCCAAGCTGCCAGGCTGATTAACAACTCCACTCATTAACATATACCACCGCCCCCCCCCCCCCATTAGCCTCTCCTTTCCACAGCCCCTCAGCTCCCTAGTGACTTGAGGAAAGTATGGGGGGGGGGAATATTAGAGGTAATATATTTACACAGATATTTATGAGCACGTGGTGAACGGATATGTTAGGGGTAGTTAAGAAGCTCTTTGATGGGCACATAGATGGCAGGAAATTGGAGGGCTACGTTGAGCGAAGAGTTAGATTGATCTTAAAAGTAGTTTAGAAGGTCAGCTCGATATTATGGGCTGTATTGTGCTCTAATATTCTATGTTCTATGTATTGGTGGGATAAATAATGGAGCATCTACCATGCAGTTCCATTGGCCCAGATACGGTCCTGATCTGTTGCGCTGCCTGTTGTGTTACCCTGGGACAAATGGATTTTTCCACCCCACCCCAAAAGGTGTGTGGTTGGTAACTTAATTTGCCGCTGTAAATTACCTTCTCATGATAGAATATGATGGAGCTGACAACATGGGAAAATTGGCTGCCATGAATTGTCCCTAGAGGGTAACCTGGTAGGAGTTGATAGGAATTTCAAGATAATAGTTTGCAAGGAAAATTAACAGAGAATTGGATTGCTCTGTAGACGCAGACTGATGGAATGTTCAGAAAACTGATGAGGGACGGGAAGAAGCTGTTCCATCAGGGAAGAGGCTACGCCATTTTTGGAAACCACTCTTTATTTTAAATTTTCAATAATACTTTTTATAAGATTTAAACTCATGTATTTTTCACACTCACTAACAGAAAGTAATATAGCAGCTAAACTAATGTTTTATTACCTTCCTCATTTTTTATTGGCTAAGTATTAATACATTACCATGTGATGTAATTGTTTTAATTATGTAGCCTATTAATTAATTTATCACTAGCTAAGGAATTTTCTTCATCTTATCTATAAAACAGATAGATTTTTCAGAATTGGCATTCCTTTGTCTTACACCCCTTAGCATTAATTCCCTCCTCAGCATAATTTCTCAGCACCTTATTTATTTTGCTCAGTATTTGTATGATTGTTTGTACTCTAAAATAAACTGAAATATTGGAATTAAGACGACTCGTCATTCTTGACTCCTGGGAGAAACCCAAGGATCAGAAGTTAAACAGAGATCCAACAATTTGGCGCCCAATGTGGGGCAATTACTTGAAGACCAGACTGAAAAAGGAAGTCAAAGTTTAAAGCATGCATCTGGGAGGTAGATATTCCTCTGTTCCTTAATTATCTGAAAATAAATACCTTCAGCACGTCATTTAGAGGGAGTTTAAGAGTGAGCAGAGCTATGGTACAACCTATGTGGGGACGGTACGAATTATCGGAAACCCAGAGTTTGATACTGTATTCACGATGGAGTTGTGTGGGTTGTTGGACAAGAGTTTTAAGATACCAGATGGACATAACCCGAAATTATAGTCACAAGGGGTTGTGAGTTTTGTGAGATTTCTGACACCTTGAAGTAAAGAGTACTCCTTAAGATTGGAACTAACACAATGGCCAACGCTGAAAGAGAAGACTGTTCCTCGTCCTTGACTGCTGGAACAACCCTACAGATCAAACAGCAGCGTCCACATCAGGACCACTAGACTCAAAAACAATTACTTCCTCCAAGCTATCAGGCTGGTTAACACCTTCACTCATGAACCCCAACATTTCATTTCCGTAGTTGCTGCCTGACCTTCTGAGTTCCTAGAGCATTTTGTGTGTGTTGCTCTACATCCACATTAGCCACTCCTCTCCAAAGCCCCTTAGCACACTTTACCCCCGCCCCCATGCATTGCATTGAAGTTAATTATGCAGTTTTAAGGGACTGATTCTGTATTTCTAATTATTGTGTTTTTTATGCTGCATCAGGTCCAGAATAACAATCATTTTATTCTCCTTTACACTTCTGTACTGAAGAATGACAATAAGCTATCTTGAATCTTGAATTTTGAGATCATTGAGTGTTGGTCTTCAGGCTCCTGTACCTCCTCCCTGATGGTAGTAATGAGAAGAGGGGTCTTCAGGCTCCTGTACCTCCTCCCTGATGGTAGTAATGAGAAGAGGGGTCTTCAGGCTCCTGTACCTCCTCCCTGATGGTAGTAATGGGAAGAGGGGTCTTCAGGCTCCTGTACCTCCCCCCTGATGGTAGTAATGAGAAGAGGGGTCTTCAGGCTCCTGTACCTCCCCCCTGATGGTAGTAATGGGAAGAGGGGTCTTCAGGCTCCTGTACCTCCCCCCTGATGGTAGTAATGGGAAGAGGGGTCTTCAGGCTCCTGTACCTCCTCCCTGATGGTAGTAATGAGAAGAGGGGTCTTCAGGCTCCTGTACCTCCTCCCTGATGGTAGTGTTGAGAAGAGGGCATGCCTCAGATGGTGAGGGACCATCATGACGGATGCTGCCTTCTTGAGGCACTCCTTCTCGAGGACGTCCTCGCTGGTGGGTGGGTTGTTCCCTCGATGGTGCTGGCTGGATCTAGAACCTGCAGCTGCCTCTTGCATTAGAGGTCCTATACCAGTTGGTGATGCAACCTGTCAGAATGCTGCCCGCCGTACATCGGTTGAACATTGCACTAGTCTCTGAAAACTCAGACTCCTATCATATCAGATCCACTAACGTTCCTTCTTTGTGATGGCATCGAAGTTCAAAGTATTATCAAAGTACGAATGCAGTATACAACCCTGAGGTTCGTCTTCCCCACAGGCAGCCATGAAATGAAGAAACACCATAGACCTGGTCAAAGAAAATCATCAGCACCCACCCCCAACATACACGAAAACACAAACCACTCAAAAGGCAGTGAAAAGATGAGCAAAGATCTCAGAGTATAAAACACAATATTGAAAGGTCCAGGCGTATTCAGCTCAGCTCAGTTCTCATTATTCACATGTAACTCTCGCTGTGGCTGGTGGCTTAACTTAGGGGGTGATAGCCCCCGGTCCAGCCAAGTGTAAGAAATCTTGTTTGGGTGGATGCTGTGCGATGTGCCCCCTGTTACAAACCAGTAACCCGAAATAACAAACAGTACACAATATGCGATTAAACAATTAAGCTTTATAATTCTTACTTTGACTATATAGTTAGTAAAGAAAATGAAAGAAAAAAGAAAAAGGGCCCATTCTTATGAAACAGTCTGCTGTGCAATGTTAGAGCTCACTGTTAAGCTGGTCGTCCACCAAAGACCCCATAACCAAGTCCTCTCCATCTGGCGGTCTACCGACTCTCTCCATTCGCGTCTTCTCTCCTCATCTCTCCCTGGCAAAAGACCATGAAAATCTCTCTTCCAGACTCACAAGAAAGAACAACAGCATTGCAAACCCCATTATCTCCAGTCATAATGCAAACATTGCTGCTACAGAGAAACCATGCTTACTTGCATGTTACATACAGGTCACCTCCAATTCAAAATTGCCCAAAATAGCAACAAAAAAGGAGTAACCAGAAACCAGAACAACATCTTAATGTGACCTGTGGGGTCCAATCCACAAACGACATGGATTAAACATTGCCCAAGAACCAGAAATCTGGCACCTTTGAGTGAGGGAGAGAGAGACCCCTTGATACACAGACTCCGCCTTCCAGGAGCAGTGACCGAGAGGCTGGTAGGTGGTTCTGAACTCCTGCACCTGCTACTGCTTTGATGATTTGAATCTTCTTCGATGCTTTAATTGGCAATAACAGTGAGAAGCGGAGTCGATCGTGGGCTTGCTCCTGGTCTCCAGGCTTCTTGGCCTAGAGGCCGCATGCCTCCCAGAATCCCCTCAGAGACAGCAAAGTGCCAGATCACTCGATTGGCCCGAAAACACACCGCCAAGATGTAGATCACAGGCCCCAACAGTAGCAGAAACACTTTTGAAGGAAACAGAAGGCGTAAAAGAAGTGAAAGGAGTAGCTTCATGAACCGGCTGAAGGACGTCGTCCTTGGTCACATCGTAATTTGGGCCGAGGATAGATTCTCCGAGAGGTTGTCACCCAAGGATGTGAAGCTTGAAGGCACACCACTCTTCTGAATGTGTGCATCAAAAAGTATGCATTTCTGTTGGTGTTTCTTCTCCTGTCAAACTCCTAATGCAAAATAACTTGCAGCCTTCGAGCACTTGAGTGTGATTGTGATAATATGTAGAACAGTTTGCCAAGCCCTACTTAATCATGAGCTACGTTGCTAAAATTATAAATGCTCTCAGAAGCTATTTCGTGAAATACACAAAGATTCCTTTTAGACAGCAGAAGTTCCACATCTGGTAAAGAAAACTTCTGTAACTAGACGTTTAAGCCTCTTAAGTCTTGCTTTGACCACCTCTTTAGTTAGAATTAATTGTTATTTGAACCGTTTGATATTACTAATCACGTACGTTCACAGAATGATTGCACATATGGGTGAGACTTTCACTTTCAATTAGATTCAGTTTGGAGATGAATGATATGTTCAACAGTGGAACTCACGTTGGTTGAACCATAACTAGGCAGGACACATTGGTGTTATTGTTACGAAGGTAGTGCAGCTGCTATTGCAGCTCAGGTTGTAGGAGTTCAGAGTTCAATTCCGGCATTCTCTATAGGCACCTTTGTACGTTCCTAAGTGTGTGTGCGTGGATTTCCTCTGGGTGTTCTGGTTTCCAAAAACTTACTGGTTAGGAGGTTAATTGGTTATTGCAAATTGTCCCGTGATCTGTGGAGGGTTAAGTCGGTGGGTTGCCTGGGCAACACGACTTGAAGGGCTGAAAGGGCCTGTACAACACTCTACCTTTTATTTATTTATTTATAAAGAGACAACGTGGGTAATTTGGCCGGTGGTGTAGTGGCACCCACACTGGGCTTTGAGGTGAGTGGTCCCTGGTTTGGATCTGGCTGGGTCCTGGCACACTTTACATTCGTACTGGGTTGAGTGTCAAGCTAGCAACTCAGCCTCATAAAAAAGTAGGCAAATGCTAAGGAAACGGCACTGCGAGGAACGACAATAGAGTGGACCAGGCTCTTCTGGCTCTGAGCCATGCCACCCAGCAAACCCCCGATTTAATCCTACCTAATCACAGGACAATTTACAATGACCGATTAACTTACCAACCGATACGTCTTTGAACTGTAGGAGGAAACTGGATCATCCAGAGGGTACCCACATGGTGACGGGGAGAACATACAAACTCCTTACAGGCAGTGGCGGGAATCGAACCCAGTTATCCTGTACTGTAAAATGTTGTGCTAACCACTACCCTACACCATGATGAATAAAGATAAAACAAAGTGATTATGAGAGGTATGGGTAGGGCCAATACAAGCAGGCTTTTCCACTGAGGTTGGACAGGACTACAAAAAGAGGTTATGGGTTAAGGGTGAAAGGTGAAAAGTTTAAGGGGAATATGAGGGGAAACAGAGGTTGGTGAGAGTGTGGGATGAGCTTCCAGTGCAAGTGGTACCTGCAAGTTCGATTTCAATGCTTAAGAGAAGTTTGGATAGGTACATGAATCCACATGATAGGTACATGAATAGGGAGAAGTAAGGAGGGTTGTGAGCCTGGTGCAGTTCAACAAGAGTAGGCAGTTTAAATTGGTTCAGTATGGAGTAGATGGGCCAAAGGGCATGTTTCTGTGCTGTACATTTCTATGACTCTAACTATAAATTACAATAAGAAGTATATTGAAAGTGTTTGCTGAATATTTTCTGGGTCATCTCAACTTTAGCATGTACATTATGTGTTTTGGATTATAAATGATTTAAAGCTATTTGGATCCCATGCTTCATTAACAAACTACAGTTTGGCAACTGTCATCATAAATGAAGTGCTTGACAACTAAGAATTTATCATCTTATTCTCAGTTAGAAACTGCATTTGGGATGCCTCGACTATAACTGCAATGACTCCAGATCTTGGCACGAAGCAACTTCATCTTGACTTTTTTAGTTGTTAACTTAATAAGCCAATGCCTCATGATATTGAATCCATTATGAGAAGATGTAATCCACATTTCTTTGACAATTTTGACATTTTTACTATTTAATTTAACAGCATTAGCGGCCTGAGTGCTTTTCAAGTCTGTCTTACTCAATAACAAACATGTTTTGAATCTAAGTCTCTGCCTTTTATTCATTGCCAAAGTTTAGCAGGTAGCTGCTTAAAGTTCAATAGCTTTTATTATCAAAGTACGTATAAATTATACAACCCTGAGATTTGTTTGCTTACAGACAGCCACGAAACAAGAATCTCAAAAGGACACAATTTTTAATAAAAGGACCGACCTCCACTGCGCAGGGAGGAAAAGAAAAACATAAATTGTGCAAACAACAAAAGCAAGCAGCAGCATTCGTAACCAAATCAAGTCTATAAAACTGAAGCCTGGAGCAGACTGAGTCGGCCTATTGTCTCTCTGTCTCAGTTCATCACACAGCAGGTCAAGTCTCTGCGAAGCTCGTGGACTTAAAGCTGGAGCATTCTCACAGCCTCAGCGCCATAGAGTGGGAGTAAACAACGCAGCGGAGCAAGTGGAATCGCTCTCTGGCTGGCATTAATTTTCATTAACCATGTTAAAACGAGGGTAAAGGATGTTGGATGGTGGTGAGTATTGGTAGCTTGGGTTGAGGTGTTTGTCGAGCTTGGAGACACTTCATCACCGGTCGAGGTAGCATCCTTGGCATGCAGTTATTAGTGTTGCTCTCTGGGAGTGCTTGCATTTATATAGCCCCTCTTCACTTGCCTTGGTTCTGATTGGCTACCCCTTCAGTTGACCTTTGAATTCTATTGGCTCGTGAGAATGCGGGGGCTATATAAACACACGTCTCCCAGAGAGAAGCACCAACAACCGTGCACTGAGGATGTCACCTCGACTGGCGACAAAGTATCTGCAAGCTAATTGCCAAGCTCGCCGAACACCACAACATCGAACGTAGGGTAAAGGATATTTTGTTCGGCCTATTAGAGCCATTTTGGAGGTTAGCAAATATACCAAATAACTTCAGCAACTTACTTCAGTCGCTGGTCTTCAGATTCGACTATGAACTCTGGATTAAATCTAAACTACAATCCTGAACAATGGGTTCCTAAGAGCCATGAATCTGACAATGCCAATTTAAATTCTTTATTTGGGTGTTATTTGGGTGTCTGTGGTGTGGGTGTGAAGGTTGTGTGTAGTTCAAAGGAAGCATTGTAAATACGGAATTGTCCTTTGCTTTTTAGCATTTAAAATGTCGTGTGGTGCTAGGTCAGGTAGACCTGCTTCCTCCGAAAGGGTCTCCATTTGATGCTTGCGGTATTTCTTTTTGTCAAATAAAGAGACTGCTTCATATCTACCAGTACTTCTCTCCGGTGACTTTCTTCACACAACAGCACTGTCAGTGCAGCTATAATCTGGCTCAACCTAAGACGGAAATCTTATTGCGTTCCATCGCTTGGCTTCTAGCTGATATCAGGGACAGATGGCCAAGTCATTCAGCGCAACTGCAAGTATTTAGAAAGATTTGTGCCAATCTGAGTTTGATGGTTCTTTCAGAATGTTTTTGCGGAGAGTTATTCTTTGAAGAAACTCATCAACCCATTTTGTTTGAGTGAAGGATATCCCTGGTGAGTCAGAAAAGAATCAGTCAGGCTAATTATCTTTCATAATGAGGCAAAGGAAAGCTAAATTAGAATATTTATCATGCTGTAGCTCAATTCGGCAACTGCAAACTTTATGACCCATTTCTTGAGGAAATGGCTATTTATTATAGAGAATGGAGTTATAATTATAGAAGACTACAGCAGAGAAACAGGCCCTTTGGCCCATTTATTCTGTGCTGAACATTATCTGTAAAAGAAAACTCAAAACGCTGGCAGAACTCAGCAGGCCAGACAGCATCTATGGGAGATAGGTTCATAGATGAATGAGAAATTGGAAGGCTATATGGGAAGGAAGGGTTAGACGGATCTTCAGGTAGGTTGAAAGGTCGGCACAACATCATCCTCCCATAGATGCTGTCTGGCCTGCTGAGTTCTGCCAGCATTTTGTATTTTTATTTATTTCCAGCATCTGCAGATTCACTCGTGTTGCATTTTATCTGTAAAGGGCTTTGAGACATCTGGGCAATGGTAAAAGGAAGGCTAATAGGAGAGGGTGGGATGGAGATACATCGCTACCAAAGTAGATGTAAAGCGCTCCAGAGAAAACAACCCAAATTTGTCCAACCTCTGGCGATGGTACATGCTTTCTAATCCAGGCAGAATCCCAGGAGGCCTAGTAAGCCTCTTCTGCATCCTCTCCAAAGCCTCGACATCTTTCCTGTAGTGGGTGACCAGAACGGGTTGCAAAACTCCAGATGCTCCTTCCCTCCTCTAGCCTGCCGGTCACCCTTGGGCAAGGTGTAGCACCTGCTTAGCCCCCCTAATCAGGGTCAAGTGAAGCCTTTGGATGGTCATATGAGCAGATGCTGGATATCACAAGTCCTAGTTGTGCGACCACTGATGCCAGGCAGATAATCTCTGAAGAGTGTTGATAATGGCTGTGGTCACCCATTTTGTGAAGATCCTGCCTAGAAGAAGGAAATGGAAAACCACTTCCGTAGAAAAATTTTGCCAAGAACAATTATGGTCATGGAAAGACCATGACTGCCCACGTCATACATCATCATAATGATGATGATGAATATGAGGGGGCATAACCTTAAGGTGATTGGAGGAACATATACGGGAGATGTGAAGGGTATGCTTTAGACACAGAGAATGGTGGGTGACCGTTGACAGGGTTGGTGGTAGAGGCTGATACACTGGGAGCACAGTAGCATAGTGGTTAGCACAACGCTTTATGGTCCAGGAGACCCCGGTTCAATTCTCGTCGCTGCCTGTACGAAGTTTGTACGTTCTCCCCATGACCGCGTAGGCTTCCTCCAGGTGCTCCAGTTTCCTCCCACAGTCCAAAGACGTGTCAGTTGATAGGTTAATTGGTTATTGTAAATTGTCTCGTAACTAGGGTCAAATTGGAGTGATTACTGAGCGTCGCTGCTCTGCGGTGTATCTCAACAAATAAATAAATTCAAGAGACTCCTAAATAGGTACATAGATGAATGAGAAATTGGAAGGCTATATGGGAAGGAAGGATTAGACTGATCTTCAGGCAGGTTGAAAGGTCGGCACAACATCATAGGCCAAAAGGCCTGTAATGTGCTGTACTGTTCTACCTACCATGAGATGCATCTTTATTTTAAACCTTGTTTGAAAGTTCAAAAAGTCTACTGTTCTTGAGAGAAAAGGAAAGATATAAACTAAAAGATGTCCTAAAAAATAGATTCCTGGGAAATGGTCTGATTAGGGTGGTGGTGAAGCAAGCATGAGGCTCTTCAAGAGGTTCTTGGGTAGGCACCTAAAGTCAAAGTAAATTTATTACTGAAGTCCCTGTATGTTATCATATACAACTTCGAGAATCATTTTCTTGCAGGCCTTTACAGGAAAATAAAGAAATACCGTGGAATTTAGGGGAAAAAAAACTACACACAAGCATAAGACACAGGAGCAGAATTCGGCCCATCAAATCAACTCCGTAATTCCGTCATGGCTGATTTATTGCCCCTCTCAACTCCATTCTCCTGCTTTCTCTCTGTAACCTTTGATGCCCTGACTAACCAAGAATCTATTAACGTCTGCTTTAAATATACTCAAGGATTTGGTCTCCACAGCCATCTGTGGCAATGAATTCCACAGATTCTTCACCCTCTGGCTAAAGAAATCCTCCTCATCTCTGTTCCAAAGGGACATCCTTGTATTCTGAGGCTGTGCTCTCTGGTCCTAGGCTCACCCACTATTGGAAACGTCCTCTCCATGTCCACTCTATCTAGGTGTTTCAATATTCAGTAGTTTTCAATGAAATCCTCCCTGATTCTTCTAAACTCCTGTGAATACAGAAGCATCAAACACTGCTCATATGTTAATATGTTAGATCTAAAGTTAGATATGGCCCTTGTGGCTAAAGGGATCAGGGGGTATGGAGAGAAAGCAGGTACAGGGTTCTGAGTTGGATGATCAGCCATGATCATACTGAATGGCGGTGCAGGCTCGAAGGGCCGAATGGCCTACTCCTGCACCTGTTTTCTATGTTTCTATGTTAACCCTTTAATTCCTGGAATCATTCTCGTGAAATCTCTTCTGGACCCTCTCCAATGCCAGCACATCCTTTCTTAGATAAGGGGCCCAAAACTGCTCACAATATTCCAAGTACAGTCTGACCACACCTTATAAAGCCTCAGCATTACATATTTTATGTTCTAGTTCTCTGGAAATGAATGATAACATTGCATTTGCCTTCCTTACCACCAACTCAACCTGTAAGGTAGTCTTTAGGGCAGAGGTCCGTAGACCTTAAGTTGGGAACCCCTGCTTTAGGGAATCCTGCTCAAGGACTCCCAAGTTCCTTTGCACCTCTGACTTCTGAATTTCCTCTTCCTGTTCAGAAAAAAAATCTACATCTTCATTCGTACTAAAGTGCATGACCATACACTTCCGTATATGAAATTCAGCTAACCATTTATTTATTTGTTTATCTTATTGAGATACAATATGGAGTAGGCCCTTCCGGCCCCTCAAGCTGCATCACCTAGCAACCACTGATTTAACTGCAGCCTAATCAGGGGACGATTTACAATGACCAATTAACCTACCAACCAGTACGTCTTTGGACTGTGGGGGGAAAACTGGAGCACCCGGAGGAAACCCACACGGGCACGAGGAGAACGTACAAGCTCCTTACAGACAGCGGGGGGAATTTCTGTCATGATGCACAGTTATGCATCTTGACCTTAAGTCCTTTACATGTGGAATGACATCACCATTTGCACAACACCTCATTGTTTCCTGACACAGTATGGATGCAACACATGACTGTTCTGAATCATTCACTGTGTATTACTTTATTCTATTTATGTCCATTTAAAGATGCATATGACGGACGTTTGGACCAATGACAGGCGGCATAGTAAGTCATCACAGGCTGATGAAGCACACTTCAGAGTGTGATACAACTAACTCAGAGTGCCTTTCAAGCTGATGAGGTGCTTGTTCATTTCGGGCACAGGACTAGTATTGCTGAAAGTCATGGAACCCCACAGACTGTTGGATGGTCTTTAATATAGCCCCATTAACATAGACATTCCTTTCTCATTCCTCAGTTCCACCCATAACACCTCACTAGTCAAATTCTCAATCTGTCCTGACGTGACAATTTTCTTGACTGGTAATGCCACACCGCTCACTTTAATCTCTCCGGCTCTGTCACATCTGAAACACTGGAATCCTGGAATACTGAGCTGCCAGTCTTGTTTCTCCTGCAAACAACTCTCACTAATATCATAGTTCCAGGAATTGACCCATGCCCTGAACTCATCTTCCTTTCCTGCAATACTTCTTGCGTTGAAATATACGCAACTCAGGACGTTTGATGCCCCATGCTCTACCTTTCGGTTCCTGACTCTGTCTGAGGTCTTAACAATAGCTGCCTCCACAACCTCTCCATTGCTTCCCATCCCCCTCCATCTCTAGTTTTAACCTCCCCCATGCAGTACCTGCAAACCGTCCGGTTAAGATATTATACCCTCTCCAGATTAGGAGCAAGATGAAGAACGTGTGCAAAGAACTTGGTCTTCAGAAGTACCACATGCTGCCACAATGAAGACACTCTCAGGTCGTAGGATCCATTTGGGTAGCCTCCAGTCTCTGACAGCCGGTAATTTCTCCCCCATCTTCCTTTTCTCATTCTGATTCTCCTCTCATCCCTTCTCTTCTCCTCACCTGTCCATCTCATCCCTCTAATTCCCCTCCTCCTTTCCTTTCTCCCACAGTCCACTATCCTTTCCTTTCAGATTCCTTCTTCTTCAGCCTTTTCCCTCTTTCATCTACCCTGTTCCAGCTTCTTACTTCAAACCCCTTCACTCATCCACCTCCTACAGTCTCAACTGGTCTCACTTACCACCTGCCAGCTTGTACTCCTCCCCTTTCCCTCACCTTCTTATCAACTCATACAAAATGCTGGAGAAACTCAGCCGACCAGGCAGCATCTATGGAAAAGAGTACAGTCGACATTTTGGGCCAAAATGGTTCTTATTCTGGCTTCTGCCCCCCTTTCTTTCCACTCTTGATGAAGCATTTCAGCCTGAAACATTGACTGTTTACCTCCCCTCCATAGATGCTGCACGAGTTCATCTGGCATTTGGTGTGTGTTATCCTGAAAAGCAGCGTGTTTATAGTCTCAGCCATTCTGAGACACTCCGCAAGGATGCACATGAGCCATACAAAGAGACATGCAGCATGGATATAACCCCTAAAGCTGAGGTAACAGTTATTACCCCTCAACCATCAGGTTCTTGAACCAGAGTGGATAACTTCACTCACTCACAACATTGAACTGATTCCACTTTCTCTGGAATTACTTTTAAGGGGTCCTCTGCAACTCCAGTTCTTGTAACTTATTGCTTGTCTATCTATCTATCTATCCATCCAATCATCCATCCATCCAACTATCCATCTATCCATCCATCTCTCATCTCTCCATCCAATCATCCATCTATCCATCCATTTATCCATCCATCTCTCATCTCTCCATCCAATCATCCATCTCTCCATCCATCCATCTATCCATCTCTCCATCCAATCATTCATCTATCCATCTATCCATCCATCTCTCCATCTCTCCATCCAATCATCCATCTATCCATCCATTTATCCATCCATCCCTCATCTCTCCATCCAATCATCCATCTCTCCATCCATCCATCTATCCATCTCTCCATCCAATCATCCATCTATCCATCCATTTATCCATCCATCTCTCATCTCTCCATCCAATCATCCATCTCTCCATCCATCCATCTATCCATCTCTCCATCCAATCATTCATCTATCCATCTATCCATCCATCTCTCCATCTCTCCATCCAATCATCCATCTATCCATCCATTTATCCATCCATCTCTCATCTCTCCATCCAATCATCCATCTCTCCATCCATCCATCTATCCATCTCTCCATCCAATCATTCATCTATCCATCTATCCATCCATCTCTCCATCTCTCCATCCAATCATCCATCCATCCATCCATTTATCCATCCATCCATTCATCTATCCATCTATCCACCCACTACTTTTATGGACTGTGTGAGGAAGCTCGAGAACCTGGGAAAAACCCATGTGTTCCATGGGTTGGACACACAAAGATTCCTTACGGAATGAACTCTGAGCTCCAGAACACCCTGAGCTGTAATAGTGTCATGCTAACTGCTACGCTGTCGTGACTAATGAAGGATCTGGGTCTGAAACATCAATGATTTATTCTTTTCCATTTATAATTTGATTTTCATTGTATCTGTACTTCAGAATCAGAATTAAAATCAGTATCAGGTTTATTAATATAATTTATATACAATATATATTAATGATTTAGACGAGGGAATTAAATGCAGCATCTCCAGGTTTTCAGATGACACAAAGCTAGGCGGCAGTGTTAGCTGTGAGGAGGGTGCTAAGAGGATGCAGGGTGACTTGGATAGGTTAGGTGAGTGGGCAAGTTCATGGCAGATGCAATTTAATGTGGATAAATGTGAGGTTATCCACTTCAGTTGAAAGAACAGGAAACAGATTATTATCTGAACAGTGGCCGATTAGGAAAAGGGGAGGTGCAACGAGACCTAGGTGTCATTGTACACCAGTCATTGAAGGTGGGCATGCAGGTACAGCAGGCAGTGAAAAAGGCAAATGGTATGTTGGCATTTATAGCAAAAGGATTTGAGAACAGGAGCAGGGAGGTTCTACTGCAGTTGTACAAGGCCTTGGTGAGACCGCACCTAGAGTATTGTGTGCAGTTTTGGTCCCCTAATCCGAGGAAAGACATTCTTGCCATAGAAGGAGTACAGAGAAGGTTCACCAGATTGATTCCTGGGATGGCAGGACTTACATATGAAGAAAGACTGGATCGACTAGGCTTATACTCACTGGAATTTAGAAGATTGAGGGTGGATCTTATTGAAACGTAAAAAATCATAAAGGGATTGGACAGGCTAGATGCAGGAAGATTGTTTCCGATGCTGGGGAAGTCCAGAACGAGGGGTCACAGTTTAAGGATAAAGGGGAAGCTTTTTAGGATCGAGATGAGGAAAAACTTCTTCACACAGAGAGTGGTGAATCTGTGAAATTCTCTGCCACAGTAAACAGTTGAGGCCGGTTCATTGGTTATATGTAAGAGGAAGTTAGATATGGCCCTTGTGGCTAAAGGGATCAGGGGATATGGAGAGAAAGCAGGTACAGCGTTTTGAGTTGGATGATCAGCCATGATCATACTGAATGCCGGTGCAGACTCGAAGGGCGAATGGCCTACTCCTGCACCTATTTTCTATGTTTCTATGTTTCTATTATAAACACAAGAAAGTCTCTGCTCACCGACATTTGTCAAATTACAATAAGGATAAACATTTAAAAAATAAGTAAATAGTACAAAAAGAGAGCAAAATATTATGGCTGCAATCATAAATTAATGGTCCATTCAGAAATCTGATGGTGGAGAGGAAGTTGAGTGTGTGTCTTCAAACTGCAACAACTCCCTGGTGGTAGCAAGGAGAAGAGGGCATGTCCTGGGTGGTGTCCTTCAAAATGGATGCTGCCTTCTAGAGCAACACTTTTTGAATATGTCCATAATGGTGGAGCGGCTAGTGGCCAAGATGGAGTTGTATGAGTTGACAGCCTTTTGATGAAGAGTCTGGGCCCGAAACGTCGGCTGTTTACTCCGATCCATAGATGCTGCCTGACCTGCTGAGCTCCTCTAGCACATTGTATGTATTGCTCTAGCTTTCTAGCATCTGCAGTGCCTCTTGCATTGAAGCTCTTCACAATCCTGTGCATTGGAACGTTTAGACCAATTGATAATGCAACCAGTCAAAATACCCTTCAGGGTCTTTGGTGACATACCAAATCTCCTCAGACCCTTAATGAAATACAGCAGCTGGCGTGCCTTCTTTATAATTGCATCAATGTGTTGATCTTACAATCTACTCTCAGAGTGTCATTGACTATGCTTAAGTAACCATAAGGGATCCCATTATGGTCCCTTATGAGTCAGTTCTTCTCATCAACAGGAGAGTGGTCCTTCATTTACTCCACTCTTAACACACACAGAAATAATTTTGTAATCCAATAACTCAGACCAATTTCTATGACTCTCTGCATTTCCAGATGAGTCACTTCATCCTCATAGAAAAGACACTTCCCCAAATCAGCTTTGGCCTCTTTGCACAGCAGCTCAGCATCGATGCTGATTAATCAAAATTGCAACCACAAAAGCAGAGAACGTTGGGAGAGCTAGGGGTTTTCTCTTTGGAGCGAAGGATGATGAGAATTGACATATAAGATAATAAAAGGACTGCCAGAGATTTGTTCCTAGGGTAGAAATGGCTAATATGAGGAGGCATCAAATTAAGGTGACAGGAGGAAAGTATAGGGGGTATATCAGAGGTAAAATAATTACACAAAGATTGGTGGGTAGGTGGAATGCCCTGCCAAGGATAGTGGTAGATGTAGCTACATTAGGGACATTTAAGAAACTCAGACTGCCACAAGGATGATAGAAAAATACAAAGTGATGTGGAAGGGATGGATGATAGGGTGGAGATACATCATTACACTTCCAATCGTAGAGATGTATCTCCACCCTCCCATCCATCCCTTCCACATTGCCTTCCATTTTTCTATCATCCATGTGCCCATCTAAGAGTTTCTGAACTGCCCCTTATGTATCTGCAAGGAAGTGTAAAGCACTCCTTCCCTCTGCTAGCGTGCAGGTCATCCTTGGGCAAGGTGTAGCACCTGCTTAGCCCCCCGAGCGGGCTCATGTGAAATCGCAGGAGCAGGTGGTGGATGGTCGTACGAGCAGCTGGTTCATATCTCTCAAGTCCTGGTTATGTGACCACTCACGCCAGACAGACAGTCTCTGAAGAGTATTGATAATGGCTGTGGGGTCACCCATCTTGTAAAGACACTGCCCAGAAGAAGGCAATGGCAAGCCACTTTTGTAGAAAAATATGTTACGAACAATCATGGTCAAAGGTCATGATCACATCTTATGACTTGGCACATAATGATGATTGTGGTGGTGGGAAGAGTATAAAGGGTGGACGTCAGAATCAAGATTTTTACGCAGAGAATAGAGGGTGCATGGAACACTCTGCCAGGAATGGTGTTAGATGGATCTTTGTATCAGGTTAGAAGGTCAGCACAACATCATGGGCCAAAGGGCTTGTACCGTACCAGTTACATGATGGTCTGGTATGGGGGTGGGAGGGGTGGTGCTACCGCACAAAGATCAAAATAAGTTACAGAAACTTGTAAAGTTAGTCAGCTCCATCATGGGTACGAGCCTCTGCAGTATCCCAGACATCTTCAAGGAGTGGTGCCTTAGGAAGGGTGCGTCCATCGTTAAGGACCCCCATCACCTTCTCATTGTTACTGTCAGGAAGGAGGTACAGAAGCCTGAAGGCACACATTCAACAATTCAGAAACAGGTTCTTCCCCTCCACAAACCAATTTTCAAATGGACATTAAACCCATGAACATTACTTTGTTATTTTTGGGGGTTTTTTACACTTACTTTAATGTAACTATTTAATAGAAATATATATATATATATATCGTTGTATTGGTGCGAGGCCAAGTGGTTAAGCCATTTGTCTAGTGATCTGAAGGTCACTAGTTCAAGCCTTGGCTGAGGCTGCGTGTTGTGTCCCTGAGCAAGGCACTTAACCACACATTGCTCTGTGACGACGCCGGTGCCAAGCTGTATGGGTCCTAATGCCCTTCCCTTGGACAACGATGGTAGCGTGGAGAGGGGGGACTCGCAGCTTGGGCAACTGCCGGTCTTCCATAAAAAAACCCTTGCCCAGGCTTGTGCCCTGGAAACTTTCCAAGGGGCAAATCCATGGTCTCACGAGACTAACGGAGGCCTACACATATATATCGTTAATGTAATTCAGTTTTTTTCTCTATATTTATTTATCATGCATTTAATTTTACTTCTGTGTAAAGTTAAGGAATTTTACGGGAAATGCCAGTGACATTAAACCTGATTCTGTGCTGTAATGTCCTATGTTCTGGTTGTTGCCTGACCCACTGAGTGCCTCCAGCTGTCTGCAATAAATGGAGTACGGTCAATGAGACAATAATTAACATTGAAGGTCATGTAAGAGTAAGATGGCAGATGTACAAGTCTGTGGTCTACCACACTGAGGCCAGTAATATTTAAGGGAAATGCAAAACAGTAACCAAAGTTTTGTTCGGGCGCATGGTATAGACATGAATCATATCAGCACGCATTTAAGGTGGTGGGGGGGGGGTGTAATTTCAAAAGAGATGTGAGTGCCAAGTCTTTTCCTGGAATGTGCCGCCTGAGATGGTGTTGGAAAAGGTTTATTAGAGATTTTTAATTGATATTTAGAGGCAATGAATGTGAGGAACATTGAAGGATATGGACATCAGAATCATAGTCTTAGATAAGTACAGCACAGTAACAGGCCATTCAGTCCATCTAATTCATACCAAACCATTTAAACTGCCTAGTCCCATTGACCTGCACTGCGACCATAACCATCCATACCCCTACCAACCATTTACCTTTCCAAACTCCTCTCAAGTGTTGAAATCAAGCTTGCATACACTATCTTCACTAGAAGCTCATTCCACACTCTCACCACCCTCTAAGTGAAAAAGTTTCCCCTCATTTTCCCCTTAAACTTTTCACCTTTCACCTTTAACCTATGACCTCTAGTTGTAGTCCCACCTGACCTCAATGGAAAAAGCCTGTTTGTATATACCCTATTGATACCCCTCATAATTTTATGTAGCTGAATCAAATCTCACTTTAATCTTCTGTGCTCTAAGGAATAAAGTTCTAACCTATTCAATCTTTCCTCATAACTCAGGTCGTCCAGTCCCAGCAACATCCTTGTAAATTTTCTGTGCGCTCTTCAACCTTATTTACATCTTTCTTGTAGGTAGGTGACCAAAACTGCACACAATACTCCAAATTATGCCTCATCAATGTCTTATACAATGTCAACATGAGTTCCCATCTCCCCTGTACGCGATACTTTGATTTACGAAGGTCAATGTGCCAAAGGCTTTCTTTACCTTCCTTACATTGTGTAGGCAGAAGAGATTAGTTTAGTTATGCATTTTGGATACTAGTTTATTTGGTTTGGCACAACATTGTGGGCGATTTCTTCTATGTTCTACATTCTACCAGTATCTTTTACAGAGGAGGTTTGGCAATGCCAACAACAGTGCCAGCAGCTGCCACACCACAGTGACTTATACTTGATAAACTAGTAAATTATTGTATTATAGCTACATGTACAGCGAAAAACATTGCTTTGTTTGACATCCACACATTATTTCATTACACATTGCGCTGAGGTAGTACCGGGGAAAACGATAACACAATGCAGAGTAAAGTTTAGCAAATACAGAGAAATCGCAGTGTAGGCAGATGATGAGATGCAAGTAGTTTGTGAGGTCAGGAGTTGATCTCATTGTACAATAAATGGATCTTATTAAATTTATTGTTCAACAGTCTTATAGCAGCAGGATATAAAGTTCAAAGTAAATTTATTATCAAAGTACTCTACGTGCAGTATATGTCACCATATCTGGTACGTTTTACAACTCCAAAGCATAAAACTAATTGCAAGCAGAAGACAAGAGACCCAGACAACCAGTGTTAGTTTTATTTTTACTTTAAGCAAGGCGTGCATGTGACATGGTGGCATAACGATGGTGGCCATTTATGTACTTTTACATAGAACCCACAATGTAAACAATAATGAATGTTTAATCAAACAATATATTTACAGTATTACTGAAATATTAAATAAACAAACCCCCCTTTGCTTAGTTATAACCTCCAACTCAATATAAAATGCATCTTAACAGTATACTATATAACAGATATCTACAGCACAGTAAATTTTAAATGATCCTATTCAGGCCGAAAGATTTAGTCACTGTGAAGGATTTGTTACTCTTGTGGGGTAATGTCTTTCCTGACAAGAGGAATCACTCTGTTTGGCTGATGAGACTTGTGGTGGTGAAACGATCTTAGGGTTTGGGGCCTCCACCATGGTGGAGTTAGGAATTGACTCTGGGACTGCAGGAAGTGGTTCTTACAGCTCACAAAACCCTTCCTCAAGGCATGTCAGCATCCCGAACAGTCCATCAGTCTTCATTGAACAACGTGGATTATAATGTGTGAGTACGGTGCCTGACATCACCTTTCCCTTTACCTTTTGGAAAGCTACAACACATTGCTTGGTCCATTGTCATTTCTTACTGATCTGTAGAAATGCGTTTGGGGTGGGGGGTTGCATAATAGCCAAGTTTGGCAGGAACCTGTTACAGTACTTGACAAATCCTAAAAAGGACTGTAACTGTGATATGTCCTTTGATCTTGGGGGCATACACCACTGCTTGAATTTCCTCAGAACACTTTGTGTAATCCTTGTGTGTTGATGGTTAACCACAATATTTGATGCTTGGCTTAAAGAATTCACACTTGTTATGTAGTGCTCTGAGCCCATAATCTTCTAATCTTTTCAGCACTGCGTTGAGATTTTCGAAGTGTTTCTTGTCATCCTTACCAGTAAGAATGATGTCATCCAGGTAACACTGAGTGCCTGGGCAGTCTTGCAGTCCCTGGTCCATAGCTTTCTGCCAGAGTGCAGGTGAAGATGCTACTACAAAAATAGGCCTATTATAGTGATAAAGCCCCATGTGAGTGTATATGATGAGAAACATTTTGGACTCTTCTTCCATGTCCGTCTGTAGTTAGGCCTCAGCTAAATCCATTTTGCGGAAGTGCTTTCCTTGAGAAACATTTGCACAGAATCCTCTATCCTAGGTAAAGGGTATTGATTTACTTTCAGTACTGGGTTGATGGTGACCTTAAAATCTTGGGTACTGGAACCACTGGCATTGCCCATGGTCTCCATTCAACCTTGGAAAGAATTCTTCAGCCTCCATGCAACCTAGTTCACTGGCTACTTTTTTTATGGAACTGGATGGGCTTGGCAAAGCTTGTGTGTGGCATTTTCATTTAACTCTATTTTACCCTTGATATGCTCTGAGTTTTCAAATGCCATCCTTGAAAACTGCTGTGGCCTTATCCAGTACCTTACTTAATTCACTTGCATTTGACTCTATTGCAGGGATGTGGTATGCAAGTGGTGGATGAATCTCCAATCAAGCTGGAGTTGTCTCAACCAGTCACTTCCTCCACAATGCTGGCCCTCCAGATTTTTACAAAATAGAAGCCCAATGTGGTTGGTTGGTTGTTGTATTTCACTGTTACAAATGTGATTCCCACAGACGGATCTTTGCACCATATAAATTATTAGTTGGATATCTGCAGATAATCAGATTTTTCATCAATAGCATGCAAATTGTCTGTTTATGAATCTGCAACTTGACTTTTTATTTTTTTCACTTCCTTGTGCAGCCCATTTATTGCTGTCTTTCTGACATGCTCTTTGTATGTGATCTACTTTGATGCATTTTCTGCAAGTTTCATACTTAAACCTGCATTGGTCTTGTGTATTTGAGCCTCTGCCGCAACAGTAACATGATGTCTTTGGCCAGGCAGGCTGCTGTTTAGATGTTGCAATTTTGTTCATGTTCGATTTCATTCCCGATTGCAACTCAGTTGCATCTCTGTCTGCTGTTTCCATCCATACAGATATTTATACTTCCATTAAATCCAATACATTTGGAAAAATTAACTTACACTTCACATTGACTTCAAAATGATGTTCAATTTGTTCTGTGTACCTATTCCAGTTATCTTTTGTGCAATCGAATGGGTCTATTTTTTCGATGTAGCCAGCCACTTCTGCTCTTTTTTTATTACTGATACCCAGTACTTATTGTTTATGAACCTATGAATTCTTCTGTTTTCTGTGTTTTTTTTAACTCAGTTGTCTCTGTTTCCTTGTGAGGAAGCACATGCTGTACTGTTTTCTTAAACTCGCTGTGCTTCAACAGCTAGATAATCATGTCAGATTTGTTTAAAACTTCCTCGCCATCACTGTTATATTTTGTAACACCAAAACATAAACTAATTGACAGAAAAAAGGTGAGAGCCCTGGAGAACTGGCCTCCACGTCTGTATCAGTTTGACTTTAAACAGGGCGCACGCATATAGTGACATAGTAACGTGAGCCATTTATGTGCTATTACATATAACATGTAATGAATTATGTAAACAATGAGGAATGCTTACTCAAACAGTATATTTACAACATTGCTCAAATATTACTGAAATATTAAGGACACAATATCCTACCCTGCAATTCATTCTCTTGCAGGCATTCACAGTAAAACAGAGAAATACAATAGAGTCAATGGAAATCTACACCCAAACAAAGATTGACAAACAACCAATGTGGAAAGGAAGGGTAAAACTGTTTTGAGCCTGGTGGTATGTGTATATAGGCTTTTGCTTCTTCTGCCTGATGGAGAGGGGAGAAGGCGGAATTTCCGAGGTCTTTGATAAAGTTGGTGATGTGCTGAGCTGTATCCACAACTCTCTGTAGTTTGTAAATTACAGTTGCATATGACTGATATCATGACTTCTGACACTTGACCCATCTGTAAGGCTGCTTCTTAATACAGAAAATAAATGGGATTAGTGGTTTTAAGATAGAATTTAGTAAGTTATAATTGACCTGTCCCCAAACCCTGCACCTCATTCATATCAGGAAAGTGAACTTTCACAACTGTAGTTTCTCATACTTTCAGAATTTAGTTATCTTTGGAGATTTATAAAATTCCCATTAAGAAGTGTAGATAAGAAAAATTAAAGTTCTTTCACCATTCTGGCTTCTTCCCCCTTCTGTTCCAGTCCTGATAGTGACTATTTCTTTCCCTCCGTAGGTGCTGTCTGACCTGTTGAGCTCCTCCAGAATATTGTTCGTGTCGCTCATAGAAAGAGCAAAATTGTTCTGTTTATTCCACTGCGACTGTGCCGGACTGCTGTGCTGATTTATGTAGCATCTCCTTTGGATCTGAAACTCCTTTCTAAGGTAGCAGCATCCCAGAAACCTTGATTGTTTATTCCCCTCTATAGGCACTGCCTGACCTGCTGAGTCCATCCAGCATTGTGTGTGTGCTGCTCGGGATTTCCAAGATCTGCAGAATCTCTTGTGTTCATTGCTTTTACTCAATAGCCCGAACATTTTGTCCCCTCTCTGCATGTGTCTGATTTAATTTGTGTTTATTGTTTTATTTATTTATTGAGATACAGTGCAGAATTTGCCTTTCCGGCCCTTCAAGCTGCACTGCGTTAATCAGAGCTGACCAATGACCAATTAATCTACTAACCGTTTGGACTGTGGGAGGAAACCGGAGCACCCAGAGGAAACCCACGCAGTCACGGGGAAAACGTACAAACTCCTTACAGGCAATGGCAGGATTTGAACCCAGGTCGTTGGTTGTGCAAACCACTATGCTACCGTGCCACCCCAGTAATTATTCAGTAACCTAACGGGCACATTAATGATCTGCCTATATTCAGAGAAGCAAATTGTCCCAATACAAGCACTTTCAAACTGCGGTCACTGCTGAAGGTCAAGAAGCAAGGAATTCACTTCAACTGGAGTCGAAAGTGTGATAACAGCCAATTAATCTGCTTTTAGTAACGTAGATGATAGATAACTGTTAGCTGGAGCAAACACACAAGTTCCTATCTACCTAATAGGGCAAAGAGAGCCTTTGTTTTTAACTTCACAAGCAAAGTGGAGCAACAGATACAACTTTCAAATGTTCCTGGAGAGTTCTGTGGGAATTGAACCCTTAACCCACCATCTTTGATCTAATTGCACTTTCCACTGGGCTGGTTTTTTATGAGAGTTATTTAGTTGCTTAATGTAATAAGGGTATTGCCCGAGAAATTCCATGAACTGAAAAGATATCTAGGTATAAGGTTGAGAGAGTACAGAGGAAATTTACAAGGATAAGGGTATTGCCCGAGAAATTCCATGAACTGAAAAGGTATCTAGATATAAGGTTGAGAGAATACAGAGGAAATTTACAAGGACGTTACCAGGTCTGGAGGACCTGAGTTATAAGGAAAGATTCAATAGGTTAGGGCTTTATTTCTTGGAACGTAGAAGATTTAGAGCAGAATGGATCGAGGTATACAAAATTATCAGGGATATAGATAGAGTAAATGAAAGCAGCCTTTTTCCACTGAGGTTAGGTGGGACTACACCAGAGGTCATGGGTTAAGGGTGAAAGGTGAGAAGGTTAAGGGGAACATGAGGGGAAGCTTCTTCACTCAGAGGGCCGTGAATGTGTTTGAACGAGCTGCCAGCGCAAGTGGAGCATGCGGACTCGATTTCAAAGTTTCGGATTTGGATAGGTGCGTGGACGTAGGGGTGTGGAGGGCTGTGGGTCTGGTGCAAGTTGATGTGGGGTAGGGAGTTTAAATGGTTCGGCACGGACTGGATGGGCCAAAGGGCCTGTCTCTGTCCCGTACTTTTCTATGACCCTATAAATGCAGCGTGGTGTTTATTTAAAGATTTACTAGACAACTTGAAGCAAACACCACATGTTGCTGCCGATGTAATTATGTAGCGCAGAAATTAGTGAATTTCTCCAGCATGTTTTCAGGGCACACAGAGCATTGGGAAAAACATTCTTTGCATAACGACTGCTACAATTTGATCAGTAGGAACATTATATGGTTGGGGTGGGGGGGCAGAGTTGGATTTGGAATCCTGTGCAAACGTTGTAGCCTGGTACAAACTGAACCTTACCTTTCAAGTCAGGTAGGCACTTTATTTTTGGACTTTGATATGATTCCAAGATGGCAAAATATTAGAATGTTTTTTTTTATTGGAATGTGGCCTGCATGTGAAAGTTCTATAAAACAAAATTGCTGAAATCTATGATATTCATCAAGACGTTGGATTGGCTTCCAACCTGGGCTTCTGTCCAGGGGATTGTTGGCTAGCTAACCAGAAACTCATAACAACATTGCATATTTGCCTTAGTGGAGACATATGGTGTAATGTGGCCCGAACAAAGATTTTCTTTTCATTAAAAGGGGTATTGCTTACTTCTCCAATCTTCCAGCCATGAGCTCTGTTGTGGCAGCAACTTTAGGAATTCTGCTTTTTAAATTAGGATTCAATAATGTGTCCCCAGTGGTGTAGCTCACAGAGTTTTAAAAAAAAGATGAACAAAAATTAAATTTCTCCACACTAGCTACAGGTAAATAAATAATCGCGTGTCCTTCTGGAGTTATAGTTGTGGGAGTGCTTTTTACAAAGTGACAAAGGCATTAATTTTATATTTTGCCTTCTTGCTGGGAACCCCAGAGAGTTGCCCGTACTTTGCCATGTTTGAGATGCAGACAGTGTTGCTATAGAATCACCATGGTAACTTTAATCACCGAAGAGGTGGGTTTGGATTGAGTGAGTTTATAATTCTGGACCCCTGGATGTCATTGACTCCAAGACTTGGTGGGAAAGTTGGTGGGGATTAATGGGGAATGGAGAACAACCAATCAGAACAAGGAACATAGAAAATAGGAAGATGCCATTCAGTTCTTGTGCTATGTTCTGCCATTGGCTGAATTGTGATTGGCATCTGCATCAATCTTTTCCCTCCTCCCCTGCTGATTGAGAAAGAATTCCCAAAACTTGCTGAGGCTGGTTTGGTCAAAACAAGGGAGTCCTTGTGCAGGATGCCCTAAAGATTAAGTTGGTGAGAAAGGCAAATGCAATGTTAGCATTCATTTTGAAAGGCCTAGAATATAAAAGCAAGGATATAATGTTGAGGCTGTATAAAGCACTGGTGAGGCCTCATTGGAGTATAGTGATCAGTTTTGGGCCCCTTATCTAAGAAAGGGTGTGCTGGCATTGGAGAGAGTTCACAGCAGGTTCATGCAAGTGATTTCTGGATTGAAAGGCGAGTCCAATGAGGAGTGCTTCATGGCTCTGGATCTCTTACTCACCAAAATTCAGAAGAATGAGGGGTGACCTAATTGAAACCTATTGAATATTGAAATACCTCAATAGAGTTGATGTGGGGAGGATGTTTCCCATGGCGGGAGAGTCTTGAGCCAGAGGACACAGCTTCAGAATAGAGGGGTGGCCTTTTAGAATGGAGATGAGGAGGGATTTCTTCAGCCAGGGAGTGATGAACCTGTGGAATTTGTTACCACAGATGGCTGCAGAGACTAAGTCATTGGGTGTATTTAAGGCAGAGGTTGATAGGTTCTTGATTAGTCAGGGCTTGAAGGGATACAAGGAGAAGGCAGGAGACTGGGGCTGAGAAGGAAAATGGATCCACCATGATGAAATGACAGAACAGACTCGAAGGGCCAAATGGCCTAATTCCACTCCTGGTCTTCTGGTCTCATGGTCCTAAAACCAACTTGTATGAAACTTGCTTATCAGAATCGAAATCAGAACCCAAATCAGGTTTAATATCACTGATATCTGTTGTGAAAATTGTTGCTTTGTGGCAGCAGTACCATGAAATGGATAGACATTACTATGAGTTACAGTGCCGGTGATTGTCAATCATGTCCAATAATGACAGGAGGCATACTCAGGAAAGTTTTTAAAGTGGAAAAGCCTTTGCACTTGGGCAGTTCCAGTCTCTTGTCCTTAGAAGTCTGTGGAATGAACAAACATCACAAACTGGGGTCTTCCTTGGTCGCAGCTCTCCATGGAGTGCTGCTGTACTCCCTTCCTGGCCGATGGATCTCACTGTAGATCTCATCTGCCCAGTCATCCAGAGTTGACTTTACATGCTAGGACAGGCACATCCCGATTTCATCGGGGCATGAGGCCAGCTGGTTTAGCCCGCCTGTCAAAGCGGTGTACCGGGGTGTGGCCGCTATCCCATGCAGAGAGCTACTTGTAACCACAGGTGAGAGCTGAGTGTCCGGTGGGGACCAAGGGTGAGTGAGTTGCCCCAGAATGGGCATGACAAGTCCCTTCACCAGAGGTGATACCCCTCCCCGGACACTTCATACACCTCATAAGTTACATTTAAAAAATGAACCAATGTCAGTAGTGCAAAATAAGGAGGTAGTGTTCATGGACTATTCTGAAACCTGATGGCAGAGGGGAAGAAACTGTTCCTAAAATACTGAGTGTGGGTCTTCAGGCTCCTATACCTCCTCCCTGATGGTAGTAATGAGAAGAGGGGTCTTCAGGCTCCTGTACCTCCTCCCTGATGGTAGTAATGAGAAGAGGGGTCTTCAGGCTCCTGTGCCACCTCCCTGATGGTAGTAATGAGAAGAGGGGTCTTCATGCTCCTGTACCTCCTCCCTGATGGTAGTAATGAGAAGAGGGGTCTTCATGCTCCTGTACCTCCTCCCTGATGGTAGTAATGAGAAGAGGGGTCTTCATGCTCCTGTACCTCCTCCCTGATGGTAGTAATGAGAAGAGGGGTCTTCATGCTCCTGTACCTCCTCCCTGATGGTAGTAATGAGAAGAGGGGTCTTCAGGCTCCTGTACCTCCTCCCTGATGGTAGTAATGAGAAGAGGGGTCTTCATGCTCCTGTACCTCCTCCCTGATGGTAGTAATGAGAAGAGGGGTCTTCATGCTCCTGTACCTCCTTCCTGATGGTAGTAATGAGAAGAGGGGTCTTCAGGCTCCTGTACCTCCTTCCTGATGGAAGTAATGAGAAGAGGGGTCTTCAGGCTCCTGTACCTCCTCCCTGATGGTAGTAATGAGAAGAGGGGTCTTCAGGCTCCTGTCCCTCCTCCCTGATGGTAGTAATGAGAAGAGGGGTCTTCATGCTCCTGTACCTCCTTCCTGATGGTAGTAATGAGAAGAGGGGTCTTCAGGCTCCTGTACCTCCTTCCTGATGGTAGTAATGAGAAGAGGGGTCTTCAGGCTCCTGTCCCTCCTCACTGATGGTAGTAATGAGAAGAGGGGTTTTCAGGCTCCTGTCCCTCCTCCTTGATGGTAGTAATGAGAAGAGGGGTCTTCAGGCTCCTGTACCTCCTCCCTGATGGTAGTAATGAGAAGAGGGGTCTTCAGGCTCCTGTACCTCCTCCCTGATGGTAGTAATGAGAAGAGGGAATGTCCTGGATGGTGAGGGACTTTAATGATGGATGCTGCCTTCCTGAGACATCACCTTTTGAAGATGTCCATGATGGTGGGAAATGTCGTGTCCAGGATGAGTTTACAATGCTTTGCAGGTTTTTCTTTCCTCGAAATAGTGCATTGGCCCCTCCTTGCCAGTCTATGATGGAACCAGTCAGAAAGGTACATCTGTAGAAATTTTCCAGAGGGGTGACATACCGAATCTCCTCAAGCTCCCAATGAATCGTAGACACTGACATGCCTTATTCATAGCTGCATCAAAATGTTGCTCAAGATAGATCCTCAGAGATGATAAGCCCCCAAAAACTTGATATTTACAGCTTTTTTTGTTTTTGAATAAAGTCACGAGTTCTGAATGGCTCTGGATGTCAACAGGAGAATGTGTGAAGGGTTCAATCAATAGGATAATTTACAGTATTTATGTAGTCTGGTCACTTGTTGGCCTGTGTACTCCCCCCTGCCTCACTCTGCCCCAGACTTCTGGCCTGCTTCTCTCCCTACCGTTGAGTGTATGGCAGAGGTTGAAGGTGAGAGGCGGCAGGTTTAAAAGGGACTTGAGGGACGATTTCATGCAGAGGATCCTGTGTGTATGGACTGAGTTGCTGGAGGAGCATAGAACATACAACCATATAACAATCACAGAATGGAATCAGACCACCTCGGCCCTTCTAGTCCTTGCCGAACGCTTACTCTCACCTAGTCCCACCGACCTGCATTCAGCCCATAACCCTCCATCCCTTTCCTGTCCATATACCTATCCAATTTTTTTTAAAAAAGAACATAGAACAGTACAGGATCAGGCCATTTGGCCCACAATGTTGTGCTGAACCAGCTGAAAAGCAAATCAAAAACACCCAGTCACTAATCCCTCCTACGTACACAATGTCCATATCCCTCCATCTTCTTCACATCCGTGTGCCGATCTAAACAGCTCTTAAAAGCCTCTAGTGTATTTGTCTCTACCACCATACCAGGCAAAACATTCCAGGCATTCATGACTCTCTGAGAGAAAAACTACCCCTCTCATCCCCTTTGAACCTATCCCATCTCACCTTCAATGTATGTCCTCTGGTATTAGACATCTGATCCCCAGGAAAAAGATACTCACTGTCTTCTCTAGCTATGGCTCTCATGATCTTATAAACCTCTATCAAATCTCCCCTCAGCCTTCACTGCTCCAGATGGTAGGGCACTGATGAGTGCAGTAGAATAGAGGGATCTGAGATTTCGGATCAATTATTCCTTAAAAGTGGCACTACAGGTACAGTACTGTACACAGTTCTTAGGTACATACATAGCCAAGAGTTTTGCACAGTACTGTAGTAATTTCATGTATTGTATTATACTGATGTCAAAATAAAGAACAAATTTCATGATCTATGAGAGTGATGATAAACCTAATTCTGACATGGGGCTCTATTGTGGACTGAGAGTAGGAAGGGGACAGGGAGAAGGGAATTATGGTTGGGAAAAGGGGAAGGGAGAACAGAGGGAATGGGAAGCCCAAGAGACATTGTGTTATGATCAATAAACTAGTTGTCTGGAATCAGATGACCTTGCCCGGTGTCTCAGGGCTGGGCATGTCTGCACCCATGCCACCCTCGGTCCCTGGCACATGTTCTCTGCCTTCCCTTGGCATTCCACCTATGCCATTCCCAACATCCTATGCTCCTGCTACATTTACAAACTCACTCATCGCTCCACATTGACAAAGACTTTGCACAATACTGTATATTACAACATTCAAAAGATACTTCGACAGCTACATGGTTAGGAAACATTTGGAGGGATATGGACCAAAGGTAGGGCACTGAGGAGTGCAGTAGAACAGAGGGATCTGAGGATTCAGATTAATTACTCCTTAAAAGTGGTGTTACAGTGCATAGGGTCATAAAGGAAGCATTTGGGACATTGGCTTCATAAATCAAAGTACTGAGTACAAAAGTTGGGTTGTTATGTTGAAGTTGTATAAGACATTGGTGAGGCCAAACTATGGAGCATTGTATACAGTTCAGGTTATCTACCTACAGGAAGGAAATCAATAAAACTGAAAGAGTATAAAGAAAATTTACACAGATGCTGCTGGGACTGGAGAACCTGACTGTCAGGAAAGATTGAATAGGTTAGAACTTTGTTCACTGGAGCACAGGAGAATGAGGAGAGATTTGATAGTGGTATACAGAATCATGAGGGGTATAGACAGAGTAAATGCAAGCTCCTCTGAGGTTGGGTAGGACTAGAACTAGAGGTCAAAGGTTAAGGGGAATCAGAGGGGGAGCTTCTTCACTCAGAGAGTGGGAGAGTGTGGAACAAACTGCCAGAGGAAGTGATGGATGCGGTTTCGGTTTCAACATTTAAGAGAAGTTCGGATAAGTACATGCATGGGATGGTTATAGTCTAGCTGCAGGTTGATGGATCTTGCTGCATGGTCGATGGAGCTTGTGACGCGGGCAGTAGCTTGCTTTCCATATTGTACTGCCCAGGCTTGTGTATCTAGACAGCTAGGATGCAACATCCCTTGTCAACCTTGACCAATGGAAGCCTCACTTACTGATGCTGCCTGCCATCCTCAGTTCCTCCAGCATATGGTGCATGTGGCTTGGTGGGAATCTTGGTTGGCACGGATGAGTCTGTTTCCCTGCTGTATATCTCTGAGACTATGATAACTTGTCCAATCTGGTACCAACCAATTCTGCATACTGATCTCTGCCCAGGTATCCAGTCCCATACCATCCACCATCCTTGTTTTGAGCGCGCAGCCTGATACAAGTTATATTAAATAAGCAGTGCAAAAATAGAAATAAAAAAGTCATGAGGTAGTGTCCATGGGTTCAATGTCCATTCAGAAATCTGATGGCGAAGGGGAAGAAGCTGTAACTGAATCATCGAGCGTGTGTCTTCCGGCTTCTGAACCTCCTTCCTGATGGTAGCAATGAGAACAAGATATGACCCAGGGGATGGGGGTTCCTAATGATGGACGCTGCTTTTGTGAGGTATCGCTTTCTGAAGATGCCCTGGATAGTACGGAGGCTAGTGCCCATAATCAAGCTGACAAATTTTACAACTCTCTGCAGCTTGCTTTGATCCTGTACAGTAACCCTCCCACTCCCCCCATACCAGACAATGACGCGGCCGGTTAGAATACTCTCCAAGGTACATCTGTAGAAATTTGTGAATGTCTTTGGTGATAGACCAAATTTCCTAACTGAATATAGCCACCATCATGCCTTCTTTGTAGCTGCGTCGATATGTTGGGTCCAGGATAGATCCTTAGAGATATTGACACCTAGATACTTGAAATTGCTCACTGTCCTGACCTCTGACCAATCTATGAAGGCTGGTGTGTGGTTCCCCCGTCTCACCCTTTCTGAAGTCCACAATCAGTTCTTTGTTCTTACTGATGTTGAGTGCCAGGTTGTTGGTGCACTACCACCCAGCCAGCTGATACACCTCGCTCCTCTCTGACTTTTTAAGACCTGAGTAGTCTCCTCGCCAACTTGTCTCTGCAGATAATCCTCCATTAGAACAAAAACCGCAACCTCTGGAAACACTCAGCACGTCAGTCAGCATCATCGACCTGAAACTTCAACTCTGATCCTCTCTCCAGAGAAGGTGCCTGACCCACTGAGCGGTTCCGGCATTTTCTTTTCCTGTTATTGATTTACAACATCTGTGCCTTCTTAGATTTACAATGCTCAATAAAATTTGCTCCACATTAGCTGGTATAAACTTACATGTAATACACAGAACAACTTGTCTAAATCATTTAAGCATCTTCCACATTTCATTTTGCTCCTTTCTATCACATAATGCATATCAGTCTTCCCTTTAACGGTCTTAACTGTAAATGCTGCTTGCATAGTACTAGAGGAGCCTATGCAGGATTAAGGAAAAGAGTCTTTGAACACCATGACCTACAGGTCTATAAAAAACCCTTTTGTTCTATAGGCCGATCGTTCTTCCTGCATTACTGTAAGGAGCTGAATCATGGATCAACTGCAGTATGCACCTGAAAAGCCTGGAACAATACCACCAAAGGTCTTTGCGAAAGATTTTGAGGACCAGCTGCAAGGACAAATGCACTAACATCAGCGTACTGGTCCTCCAAGAGGTCCACAACCTTCCTGAGGTTCGGAGGCTTGCGTGCCTCAGTGACCTAGAGAGCTATGCTGGGGTGTCACAAGGATGATTCCAGGTATGAAGGGTTAACATATGAGGAGCATTTGGCAGCTTTGGGCCTGTACTCACTGGAATTTAGGAGAATGTGTGGGGATCTCATTGAAACCGACCAAATGTTGAAAGGACTAGATAGGGTTGATGTGGAGAGGATGTCTCCTGTGGTGGGGGTATCCAGAACTAGAGGGCACAGCCTCAAAACTGAGGGGTGACCTTTTAGAACAGAGCTAAGGAGGATTTTTTTTTGCCAGAGAGTGGTGAATCTGTGAAATGCTCAGCCACAGAATGTAGTGGAGGCCAAATCCGTGGGTATATTTAAGGTGGAAGTTGATCGTTTCCTGATCGGTCAAGGCATCAAAGGATATGGTGAGAAGGCAGGTGTATGGAATTGAGTTGGATTGGGATCAGCCATGATGGAATGGCGGAGTAGACTCAATGGGGAGAATGGCCTAATTCTGCTCCAATGTTTTATGGTCTTATGGCTTTATGCTTTGTCTCTTGGTAGGGCCACCCATGCCAATCAGGTCAAAGGGTGGAGGACAGACAAAGAGTGGTCCACCGGTCCTCCAGGTTCAGGGGTTCAACTCAGGGCTAACGACCCTGACTGGTAAAATTGTTAGGGAAACAGCAATGAAGAATCCTTCTACATCTGAGTGTGAGGGTATTCTTGAGTCTCCACTCGGAACTTACATGACTGTCAGTAGTGAAAACCGAGAGGAAACTACTGACAAGATGAAGGAAGCCCTGACCACCGCCCGAGTTGGAGGACCTTCATTGCTGCCCTAAACGCCAGTGACATCACAGGCAATAAGTACATACCTGCATACTGGAAGAGGCCAACATGAAAAGCATTCCACCCATGATAAAGCACTACCAACTCCAATGTCTCCCCGATGCCTAACTCACGTCTCCCCAAACAGATTCTTCACTCCCAGTTGAAGGAAGTTCAGCAAGCTCCCGATGGGGGGAAAAAAACTTCTAAGATAATGTTAAAATCAGCCTGAAGAAATTCAACATTACAGCTAAAAACTGGGAAGACATATTCAGTAGATACACCTCCGAGAAAACCTGTTCAGGAGGGAGGTGTGCGACTTGAAAGTAACATCTGCTATGCCACAGAGAACAAGCGGCAGCTGTGAAGGGGGGGACTGAAGAACCAAAAGACCCAAATACTGACCATAGACTCCACTTACTCCTGCCCACAATGCACCACTTATTCTTGCCCACAATGCACCACTTACTCCTGCCCACAATGCACCACTTACTCTTGCCCACAATGCACCACTTACTCCTGCCCACAATGCACCACTTACTCTTGCCCACAATGTACCACTTACTCCTGCCCACAATGCACCACTTACTCTTGCCCACACTGCATCAGAGTAGGCAGATCTTGGATTGGCTTCTACAGTCACCTGAGGACCCACCAATAGACAACTCTTTAGGAGAACCTCACACTTGACTCAGGTGATTGTTTTTTTTTGGGAGACTATGGTATCTTCGTCCTTGGCTCATCAGCTGAAGCAGAAACATTACCAATCCTCACAGAGGGATCAGAAAGTGGAGAGAGTGAGCAGTTTCAAGTTCCTGGGTGTCAAGATCTCTGAGGATCTAACCTGGTCCCAATGTATTGATGCAGCTATAAAGAACACAAGGCAGCGGCTATACTTCATTAGGAGTTTGAAGAGATCTGGCGTGCCAACAAATACACTCAAAAGATTCTATAGTTGTACCGTGGGGAGCATTCTGACAGGATGCATCGCTGTCTGGTGTGGAGGGGCTACTGCACAGGACAGAAAGAAGCTGCAGAGGGTTGTAAATCTAGTCGGCTCCATCTTGGGTACTAGCCTACAAAGTACCCAGGACGTCTTCAGGGAGCAGTGTCTCAGAAAGGCAGCGTCCATTATTAAGAACCCCAGCACACAAGGCATGCCCTTTTCTCACTGTTACCATCAGGTAGGAAGTACAGAAGGCTGAAGGCACACACTCAGCGATTCAGGAACAGCTTCTTCCCCTCTGCCATCCGATTCCTAAATGGACATTGAACCTGTGAACACTACCTCACTTTTTAAATATATATTATTTCTGTTTTTGTACAATTTTTAATCTATTCAATATACATATACCGTCATTTTATTTATTTATTTGTACCTTTTTTCTTCTATGTTATGTAATGGCTTCTTTGTAATGTGTCGCTGCTAAGGCTAATGTAATGGCTTCTCTGGAAAGTTCACTGCTGAGGTAATGGTTTCTCTGTAGCAGCAATGTTTGGGTTTTGGCTGGAGATAACGGGGCTTTGGAATGCAGGGGTTAGCCAATGAGAAACTGTTGCTCTTTCTTGTGTGCCTGGGAGCCGGTTTTCCTGCGGTCTTTTGTCGCTGACAGATGAAGAGAGAAGATGCGAGTGGAGAGATTTGGTAGACCGCCGGATGGGGTGGACTTGGAGCGAGGGTCTGAGGGGCAGAGACGATTGAAGGAGGACTGGCAAAGGGGAAACCGCAAGCTCCAAATTTGTGCACGGACTGTTTATTATTAAATCTTATGATCTGGGCCCTTTTTTCTTTTATATTTTGCTTCTCTACTAACTATATAGTCACAGTAAGAGTTATAAAGCTTAATCATTTCATTGCATATTGTGTACGGTTTGTTATTTCAGGGTACTGGTTTGTAACAGGGACACATCACGCAGCATCCACCCAAACGAGATTTCTTACAATTGGCTGGGCCGGGGTTTATCACCCTCTATATTAAGCCACTAGGAGAAGTGAGGGTTACAACTATGTGTTGCATTCAACTGCTGCTGCTAAGTTAACAAATTTCACGACACATGCTGCTGATAATAAACCTGATTCTGATTCTAATTCTGACATTCTCTCTCTCTCTCTCTCTCTCTTTCTGTCGAGCTCACGATAAAACATGAGACGCTGGAAATCTTGAATAACTTACACAAAATGCTGGAGGAATTCTACAGATCAGGCAGCATCTATGGAGAGGAGTAAAGGGTCAACATTCTGGACTGTGACCCTTCATCAAGACTGGGCTGGCAATTTTTATGTGCTCCGTTCTCTTTAGTTTTCTCTTTCTTCTCTCTCTCTCTCTCTCTCTCTTTTTCTCTCCACTCATTCAAAAGCTGCTGGCATTGCCGAGGGTCCAGAGGAGGTTCACGAGAATGATACCAAGAATGAAAGGGTTAACATATGAGGAGCATTTGGTGGCTCTGGGCCTGTACTCACTGGAGTTTAGAAAAATGAAAGAGGATCTCATTGAAACCTGTAGAATATGGAAAGGCCTAGAATGAGGGGATGTGGAGAGGATGTTTTCCATGGTTGGGCAAGTCTAGGACTGGAAGTAAGAGCCTCAAAATAGAAGAACATTCATTCAGAACAGAGAATTTTTTTGGACAGAAGGTGGTCTATTGCCACAGATAGCTGTAGAGGGCTGCTCCTTGAGTATATTTAAAATAGAGTTTGATTGGTTCTCGGTTTGTCAGGGTGTCAAAAGTCACGGGGAGAAGACAGAAGAACGGGGTTGAGAGGGCTAATAAATCAACCATGAAGGAATGGCGAAGGGGATTCAATGGGCTGAATGGCCCGATTCTACTCCTATGTCTTTATTTATTTATTTATTTATTTGGCGAGATACAGTGTAGAATAGGCCTATCCGGTGCTTCGAGCTGTGCCACCCAGCATTCCTCGATATAATCCTAGTCTTATCACGGAACAATTCACAGTGACCAATTAACTTACCAACCGGTACGTCTTTGGACTGTGGGAAGAAACCAGAGCACCCGGAGGAAACCCGCACAGCCGTGGGGGAGAATGTGCAAACTCCTTACTGGCAGCGTCTTCTGATCTTAGGTCTTATGTTATGGGTTTGATGGCATCGACCCACAAAGGCTTCAGTAGCTCCCATTTGGTAGTGAGTGATGGTGGAGGCAGATACATTAGGGTCTTTGAAGAGATGTTTAGATAGGCACATGAATGTGAGGAAAGTGGAGGGATACTGACATAGCGTAGGCCAACAGGATTGGTTTAGTTGGCCATTATATTACTTATTTAATTTGTTCAGCACCAACATTGTCAGCGGAAAGGCCTGTTCCTGAGCTGTACAGCTTTATGTTCTAAGTACGATAGGACCTGCATTGACCACGGATCCCAGTAGCAGGTCATTTTACCTGGGACATTGAAAACTGCTTAAAAAGTGAGAAGAAGTGGATAATATTTAAACTGTAAACACTCCAAGCGAGGAGGATTTCCCACTGGGAACGCAGCAGAAGTCTATTACTGTTCCATCTGTCATTGGATGAAATAACCACAGCTGTGATTTCCTGAGTTCCATTTCTGGAAACCAGGTGGCAAGTTTACCCCAGCAGTCCTTAGACCAGAACATATCTGATCCCAGGATTTGGCTGTGAAAAACTGACACCCACAAACTTACTACTCAGCACTTTTTAAATGTAGTGTATTCATTTTGATTGCTCCCTTTAAAATGATAGTGGATTGTGTCATGAACATTTCCTGTTTTTCCCTTCTTTTTTAATGTGGTTTCAAAGGAGGGTCATGATTCCAGGATCGAATGGCTTGTCATTTGAAGAGTGTTTGATGGCTCTGGGCCTGTACTCACTCGAATTCAGAAGAATGAACTCATTGAAACCTATCAAATGGTGAAAGGCCTTGATAGAGTGGATGTTTCCTACGGTGGGGGAGTCTAAGACCAGAGGATACAGCCTCAGAATAGAGGGGCACCCTTTTAGAACAGAAGAGAGGAGGAATTTCTTTAGCCGGAGAGTGGTGAATCTGTGGAACTTGTTGCCCCAGGTGGCTGTGGAGGCCAGGTAATTGGATATATTTAAGTTAGAAGTTGATAGATTCTTGATTGGTCAGGGCATGAGGAGATAAGAGGAGAAGGCTGGAGACTGGGACTGAAAGGGAAAATGGATCAGCCATGATGAAATGGTGGAACAGACTCAATGGGCCAAATTACCTAATTCTGCTTATGGTCTTACGGTGAAAGGGCTTGTTATGTCCGTTCCAGGGTTGCTCACTCACCCGTGGTCTGCCCGGGCACTCAGCTCTCTCCTACGGCACCAGGTAGCTGTTTGCAACAGCGGCCCCCCCCCACACTGGTACACTGCTTCAACAGGCAATCTAAACCAGGTCAGCATAGCCGGCAGCCTCGTACCTCAGTGAGGTAGAGACAGGGAAAGTCGGCTCCGGCGGACTGGGTGGATGAGATCTACAGCGAGATCCAACAGCTCGGAAAGTGGAACTGCAACACTCCACGAACAACGAAGGGCATTGACAAGGTACAGGAGACACCATCAGGGTTGTTTAATGCGTAAGTACTTTGATAATAAATGTACTTTGAATTTTGAACATCACACTCACTTTACTCCAAAGACTAGATCTTCTCTTCGACTGTCCATCGATTTTCAATGATGACTAAAGCTTGGGCAAGGCTGTATGGTAAGCCTGCAGTTGCCCAAGCTGCAGGCCTCCTCTCTCCACACCACCAATGTCCAAGGGAAGGGCATTAGGACCCATACAGCTTGGCTCCGGTGTCGTGCAGAGCAATGTGTGGTTAAGTGCCTTGTTCAAGGATACACACACACTGCCTCAGGTAAAGCTCGAACTAGCGACCTTCAATTCACGCCTTATCCACTTGGCCACGTGGCATACCCAAAGACTAGATAGAACATAGAACAATATTGCACAGAAATAGGCCATTCGGCCCTCTGGGATTGTGCTAACCACGGGTTGAGCTTTTGTTTGTCGCATGTACTTCGGAACATCCAGTGAAATGAGTCGCTTGTGTCAACGGCCCTCAGACAGCGGATTGTGCTGGGGGTGGTGGGGGGACCAGCATGCATGTGTCGCTGCGTTTCTCCCTTTCAACATGACATGGCCGGCAATACACTCACCCTAACCTGTACGTCTTCGGAATGTGGGAGGAAACTGGAACACCTGGTGGAAACCCACGCAGTCATGAGGGCAGAGCGTACAAACGGTGGGAATTGAACTCAGCAAAGTGTTGCGTTAACTGATACGTTACCACACCGTCCCTTTAAAATGATGGTGACTCATCTCATCAACAACTCATTCCCACCACTCTACATGGAACATAGAGCAGGAAGAGGTACTTCAGGTCACAATGACTGTGCTAGCTGTGATAGTCATAGAGATATAGGATACTATAGCACAGCAACAGGACCTTCGGGCCATCTAGTCCATGATGAACCATTAATCTGCCTAGTCTGATTGACCTGCACTGGGACCTTAGCCCTCCATATCCCTCCCAACCATGTACCTATCCAAGTTTCTCTTAAATGTTGAAATCAAACCCGCATCCACCACTTCTGATGGCAGGTCCTTCTATTATTTCAGCACCCTCTGAGTGAAGAAGTTCTCCCTCATGTTCCCCTTCAATCTTTCACCTTTAACATATGACCTCCAGTCGTAGTCTCACCTGACCCCTGTGGAAAATGTCTGCTTGCAGTTACTTTATCTGTAACCCTATAATTTTGTAAACGTACAATACCGTGCAAAAGTTTCAGTCACATTTTAGCTATGGTGTCTAATACTTTTGCACAGTACAGTATTTGTCAATGTGGGGCAGAGAGTGAGTTTGTAAATCTGGAGGGAGCAAAGGATGTTGGGAATGGTGAGGGTGGAGTGCCACACGAGGGGTGTGGGATAGATGGCAGAGAAGGAGTGCCGGGGCAGAGGGTGGTATGGGTGCAGACACACCCAGCCCTAAGGCACCAGAAAAGGTCACTTGATTCCAAACAATTGGTTTATTGATCATTATAGAATGTCTCTCTGGTGCTTACTGCTCCCTCCACTCTCCTTGCCCCTTTTCCAACCATTATTCCTGTCTTCCTGCCCCTTCCCACTCTCAGTCCACTATAGAAACCCATATCATGCTTCAGGTTTATCATCACCCACACATGTCATGAAATTTGTTTTCTTTTTGCAACAGCAGTACAGTGCAATACATAAAATTACTACAGTACTGTGCAAAAGTCTCAGGCACTGTAACTATAGATATGTGCCTAAGACTTTTGCACAGTGCTGTAAGTTTGTACGATGTAAAGCTAAATTAAATCTCTTCTGCCTGTAAATGGTCCACATCACGGCATTCCCAGCATACTCATGTGTCCATTTAAAAGCCTCTTAAACACCACTGGTGTATCCTCTGCCAACACCAAAACCACTGAATTCCTTTTAATGTTTGGGCACAGCAACATCACCAAACTAATAACAGGAAAATCTGGGCAATGACTCAATATGGAATCTTGGTCATAAGTCTACGAAGAACTGGGTCTCTTCTGCTCTTTATGAACAGTGATTGTTTAGAAGATTTCATGTGCAGATTATGGAAAGTGGAGTGAGTTTTACCATTCAATGTGAATGTTCAATTTAATAATAGCTAATGTATCCTGAAATTCTTACTCTTCACAGGCATCCACAATGCAGAAAAAAAAACTAAATTGAATGACAGGAAACATAGGAACCCCAAATCCCCCTTCCCCCTTCCACATACAGGCTGAAGTAAGAGCATCAACCCTCCTCCTTTCCCCTTCCCCCAGCCTCCCCATTGACACTATCCGCCATGCAACCCAGGGGCCATGCTATGGTGTCCATCAAAAACGACCGTCCATCCTAGAGTGAGATGCAAGGATTAGCTGGACCACTTCTAACCACTAAGGTTCCCCAAATGAAGATCAAATTCATCCTCAGTTTCAGCCCTGAAGTAGAGCTTTACCTTAATCACATTAAAAGGAGACAATTGGTGATGATCAATTTTCCAAATTAGGCCTGAGCTCTCTTTGAACTGATTTGTGACGGTTGTTCAATCGGCGTTGAGTTCTGCTGACCTAAAAGTTAAAGGGCCTAGTTAGAGTGGGTATGGCGAGGATGTTTCCGAAAGTGGGGGAGTCCGGGACCAGAGAGCACAGCCTTAGAATGGAAGGGCGTCAGTTTAGAACAGAGATGAGGAGGAATTTCTTTAGCCAGAAGGCAGTAAATCTGTGGAATTCATTGTCACAGATGGCACGGAGCTCAGGTCATTGGGTACAATGAAAGCCGAGGTTGACAGTTATGATCCCTCATCCACTTTTTTGAGCAAAAGAGGATAACTGCACTCATTCTATTTCTGGTGTTCCCATAACCAATGGTCTCACTCTGAAGAAGAAGAAGAAGAAGAAGAATAGTCCTTAACTTGGCAGTGGAGTTATCGGGGCACCGTCATGACGGTGTTTCCATAGCAGGCTATTCTTGTTTTTACGAGGCCAAGTTGCTAGGTCGAGGTTCAACCCGACTTGGATTCGAACTCAGGAACCTTCACTCCGGAGTCTGGCGCTGATATTATTGTGCCATCAAGTGGGACGGTCTCACTTTAAGGACTCTTTATCTTGTTATTTCATGCTTTCATTATTTATTGCTATTTATTTATATTTGCACTTGCACAGTTTGTTGTGCATTGTTCCTGTTTACAGTTACTGTTCTATAGATTGTCTGTAAAAAGAATCTCAGGGTTGTAAATGGTGACATGTATGTATACTGATAATAAACTTTATTTTGAACTTTGGTTCTTGATTAGTAAGTGAGTCAAAGGTTACAGGGAAAAGACAGGAGGATGGAGTTGAGAGAGATATGTCAGCCATGATGGAATGGTGAAGGAGCTTAGATAGACCAAATGACAAAATTTGGCTCTTATGTCATATGGTGTTATGGATGGAAGAATCAATTTGATCAGCTCCAAAAGTCAGATGTATCAGTATTAACAGTGGCGTAAAGGCAGATGCATGGTAGAGAAGATGGCCAGAATCGATAGGAAAAATACACTGGCGGGGATGACGATAGAGCAGCAATGGCTAGAATATCTGGAAGCAATTCAGGAGGCATAGGGTATATACATCCCAAAGAGGAGGAAGTATTCTAAAGGAAAGATGACACAACTGTGGCAATCAAGAGAAGTCAAAGCCCACATAAAAGCCAAAAGAGAGGGCATATAATAGAGCAAAAACTATTGGGAAGTTAGAGGATCGGGAAGCTTTTTAAAATCACCAGAAGGTAAAGATAGAATACAAAATTAAGCTAGTCACTATTATTAAAGAGGATACCAACAGTTTCTTCTGATACACAAAGTGGATATGATATCTTTGGAAAATCATGCTGGAAAAGTAGTAATGGAGGACAACGAAATGGCGGACAAACTGAATAAGTATTTTGCAAACAAGAGAGAATCTGCAGTTGCTGGAAATCTGAGCAACACACATAAAATGCTGAAGGAACTCAGCAGGCCAGGCAGCATCTATGGAAAAAAGTGCAGTCGACTTTTCGGGCCATATTTTGCATCAGTCTTCATTGTAGAAGACACTAGCAGTGTGGTAGAAGTTCCAGGTTTCAGGAGGTAAGAAGTGTCTGAAGATACCTTAACGAGAGAGAAGATCCTTGAGAAACTTAAAGATCTGAAGGCAGATCTGGACGAGATGGAGTACACCCCAGCATTCTAAAAGAAGTGGCTGATGAGATTGTGAAGGCATTAGTAATGATCTTTCAAGAATCACTAGATTCTGGTATGGTTCCAAAAGACTGTAAAATTGCAAATGTCACTTCCGCTCAAAAAGGGAGAGAGCCAGAAGAAAGGAAACTATAGGCCAGTTAGTCTGACCTCAGCGGATGGGAAGGTGTTGAAGTTGATTATTAGGGATGAGGTCTCAGGTTACTTGGAGGCACATGATAAAAAAAGGCCATAGTCAGCATGGTTTCCTCAAGGGAAAGTCTTGCCTGATAAATCTGTTGGAATACTTTGAAGAAATAGCAAGCAGGATAGACAAAGAAGAATCGGTTCATGTTGTGTACTTGGATTTTCAGAAGGCATTTGACAAAGTGCCACACATGGGGCTGTTTAACAAGCTATGAACCCATGGTGTTACAGGAAAGATTCTAGCATAGATAATGCAGTGGCTGATTGACACAAGGCAAAGAGTGGGAATAAAGGGAGCCTTTTCTGGTTGGCTGTCAGTGACCAGTAGTGATTCATCTTATCTTTTTATGTTATATGTCAATGATCTGGATGATGGATTTGACAGCTTTGTTACGAAGTTTGCAGATGATGTGAAGATAGGTGTAGGGGCAGGTAGTTTTGCGGAAGTAGAGAGCCTGCAGAAGGAATTAGATGGATTAGGAGAATAGGTAAAGAAATTGCAGATAGAATACAGTGTTGAGAAGTCTACGGTCATGCACTTTGGTAGGAGAAATGAAAGAGATGACTATTTTCTAAGTGGAGAGAAAATACAAAAATTGAATTGCAAAGGGACTTGGGGGTCCTCGTGCAGGATTCCCTAAAGGTTAATTTGCAGTTGAGTGTGTGGTGAGGAAGGCAAATGTGATGTTAGCTTTCATTTCAAGAGGACTAAAATATAAAAGGAAGGATGTAATGTTGAGGCTTTATAAAGTACTGGTGAGGCCTCACTTGGAGTACTGTGAGCAGTTTTGGGCCCCTTATCTTAGAAAGGATGTGCTGAAACTGGAGAGGGTTCAAAGGAGGTTCACAAAATATTGAATGGAATTCAGAAGAATGAAGGGAGATCTCACTGAAACATATTGAATGGTGAAAGGCATTGATAGAGAGAATGTGGAGAGGATGTTTCCTATGGTGGGAGAGTCTAAGACTAGAGGACGCAGCCTCAGAATGAAGGGGCGTCCTTTTAGAATGGAGGTGAGGAGGAACTTCTTCAGCCAGAGAGTGGTGGTTCTTTACCAGAAGCAGCTGTGGAAGCCAAGTCTTCATGTATATTTAAGACAGAAGCTGTTAGGTTCTTGGTTAGGCATGAGGATATGAGGAGAAGGCAGGAGATTAGGGTTGAGAGAGAAAATGGATGATGAAATGGGTTAGCAGACACAATGGGCCAAATGGCCCAATTCTGCTCCTATACCTTATAATCTTACGATCTAACGATGTGTTGAGAGGGGGGAGTCACAGCAAAAACATAAGCCAGCAATTACCAGGAAAAGGAGAAAAATAAATTTAAAAATTACAACAACTAAGTATAAACGGAACTGATGATTTACATGCCTGAGGGTTACAGTCAATCATGTGTGTCTAGTGCATTCTTTTGTGTGGAAGATTTATCCTCTTACTGGTTTCAGAAACAAACCAGAAATGGGAAATCATGACAGATGTAAGTTTAGAATGTGATATATTTGCTTCTCAAAGTTTCTGGTATTACTTCAACATAAGGCGATGCGATGGGGATTGGGAGGGGGGGGCGGAGGTGGAAATGAAAAGTTAATTCCAGGAAACTGTGCACTTGCTTTAGATTCGGATTTCAGCCAAAGTGAGACAGTTAGCCTTAAAGTACACATCATTACCGGAGTTCAGGTGAAGGTCAGGGAATCCACGGTCATTTTGCTCCCAGAAGGTCATGTCTTACTTAAGCTATTCTCTCTGAAAGTGACCTGCTCTGAACAGAGGACGAGAGCCACTTCATGAAGGAATGCACCAAATCTGATCCCATTCTTTCATGGCTTGGGGAAACTGTCAAACTGTTTGCAAATTTTTCTTCAAGATTAATTTTCAAGCAACAAATTGCAGATCAATGCCATCTGATTTTGTGCTTGTAAATAATTTTCTACATCACCAGTTGACTATAGACAAAAACTATTTAATTAATTTGAATATAATTTGGAGTATTGTGTTCAATTCTGGTTTCCTACCTCCAGGAAAAATATCAATAAGACTGAAAGAAACATGCCTTGTCAGTGCTACCATCAGGGAGTATCCAGGACATCTTCAAGGAGTGGTGCCTCAAACAAGGCAGCGTCTATCACTAAGGACCCCCATCACCCAGATCATGCCTTGTTCTCATTGCTACCATCAGGGAGGGGGTACAGGAGCCTGAAGACACACACTCAACGATTCAGGAACAGCTTCTTCCTCTCTGCCATCTGATTTGTGAATGGACATTAAACCCATAAACACTACCTCACCACTTCTTTTAATTTTATTTTTGCAGTTCTTAATTAATATATCTATTATATATATATTTCTTGCAATTCACAATCTTTTCCATTATTATTTATTGCATTATACTGCTGCTGCAAAGGACAACACATTCAATGATCTCTGCCGGTGATATTAAACCTGACTCTGATTCTGAAAGAGAACAGCGAAAATTTACAAGGGACTTGAGCACCTGAGTTATAGCAAAAGGTTGAATAGGTTAGGACTTTATTCTCTGGCTTTTTCCCCTGAGGTTGAGTGTGAATAGAACTAGAGGTCATAGGTTAAGAGTGAATGGTGAAATATTTAAGAGTAATCTGAGGGGAACTTCACTCAAAACGTGGTGTGAGTGTGGAACAAGCTGCCAATGGAAGTGGTGGATGGGAGTTCAATTTCAACATTTAGGAGAAAGTTGGTTAGGTATATAGGCTGTGGAAGGTATTGTTCTCAGTGGAGGTCAATGGCACTAAGCTGACTGACAATTCAGAATGGACTAGATGAACTGAAGAGCTCATTTCTGTACTGTAGTGCTTTGTAACTCTATAAACAGAATTATATGTTTCCGTGGTAGTTACTGCCGTAACACAGCAACTGTGGTGGCAGCAGAGCCTCCTCGCCCATATTCAGTTATCGGTGTTATTGACTGGTTGCATCATGGGCTTGCACCACAATCTGAA